>NC_059354.1:30753750-31058541 GCF_019703515.2 Myxocyprinus asiaticus
TGCCACAAATGCTGTCGATTGAGTTTAACTTGTATTGAACCCGGAATATTCCTTTAATAGGCATTTTGGGAGGATATCTCTTCCTTAAAAGAATGGAAATATGAAGGCCTTTTGTAATTGTTAAATTAAAAAAAACAGTGCTACTAAAAAAAAAAATCAAAAGAACTATGTAGTATATGAATTTCTGCTGTGGATATGCATTTCTGAGTGTTTGTTCAATGTAGAAAATGAAGGCTGAATTCATAATTTATGCAGCCTATCATAAAGGCTCTGTTTTATTATTCAGTAGTGTGGGTTTATCTGGAACATACTTCAACAAGGGGCTGTTTAAGAATAAAAACAAGGTCAGCCAAAATGTTCTGCAAATGGTGCTTAAGGATACAACAGATTATTGTTTTAGGGTTTTCAAATAGTTCTTTGTACTTTAAGGCTTAATAATGTTTGGGGCCTGGGTAGCTCAGCGAGTAAAGACGCTGACTACCACCCCTGGAGTTGTGAGTTCAAATCCAGGATGTGCTGAGTGACTCCAGCCAGGTCTCCTAAGCAACCAAATTGGCCCAGTTGCTAGGGAGGGTAGAGTCACATAAGGGTAACCCTCCTCGTGGTCACTATAATGTGGTTCTCGCTCTCGGTGGGGCGCGTGGTGAGTTGTGCATGGATGCCACAGAGAATAGTGTGAAGCCTCCACATGCACTAGGTAACCGCGGTAACATGCTCAACAAGCCACGTGATAAGATGCGTGGATTGATGGTCTCAGACGCGGAGGCAACTGAGATTTGTCATCCACCACCTGGATTGAGGCGAGTCACTACGCCACCATGAGGACTTAGAGCACTTTGGGAATTGGGCATTCCAAATTGGGGAGAAAAAGGGGAGAGAAAAAAAAGGCTTAATAATGTCTCTTTGCAGGGCAGAGGAGAAGGTGACCATTCACATTCTGAATAGAGATGGAAAAAGGCTTTCAGTGAAAGCTTCAACTGGAGACACATTACTCGATGTCGTTGTAAACCATAATCTAGATATTGATGGGTTTGGTAAGTTATTGACAGATATAATACAAAAGTGTTAAAGCAAGGAAAATACTCAAAGTGCAAATCTCTTTCACATATTGCACTGACTATACGACTATTATTACTCCAGATTTGACTGAAAATAACAAAGGTGCATATTTGTGAATTGTCACTGAAAATGATTTTGTCCCTTTGTTAATTTTTACTTTGGGATGCATGCTGTGCTGGCATTGTGTATGCAATCCAAAGGTTAAATTAGGTGAACAGTCCTTTAGCTTAGAAAAGTATTTTAATGCTTGCCACCAGATAGACTAATCTTAAACTTGTAGGCTAACATTTTTGTGTCTGTTTTGGGGTTTATAACTAGGTGCATGTGAGGGAACTTTGGCCTGCTCTACATGCCACCTTATTTTTGAGGAAGCTGTTTATAAGAAGCTTGGATCAGTTTCTGATGAAGAAATGGACATGCTGGACTTGGCTTATGGGCTTACAGACACGTGAGTGAGCACCACTGGAACAAATAATTTGTTGCAAAATTCACAATTACTATCTGGACCAGGTATAAAGTGCAACAGTTGGGTTCCGGAAGTTTAAAAAAATCCCATTAATTTTGTCCATTGAGGTATATGGAAAAAATTAATTTGAAACATTTCCGGAACAAAGAGGACTGCAAAAATAGGCAGGCACTGTTGTGCTCCGTTATAAAGTGGGCTGGACTTAAAGGAACAGTTCACAAAGAAATTAGCATTCTGTCAGCATTTTTTTTTTTTTTTCGTTTGATTCCAATTAGATTTTCTTTTTCTTTTTTTTTTTCTGCATTGCACACACAAATAGATATTTTGAAGAATAATAATGCTGTTCATTTACAAGTCTTCTAAAATCATTTGATAACTTTGAATAATGTCTTAAATTTTACTCCTCACCCAAAGAGAAGCTTCACCTCTGTGTGTCTTGAAAATATCGTTCTATTCTTTCAAATAATATCAACACAATGACCTAATTTCAGAAATTTATTTTTAATTCTCTGTTGTAACAACTCCCCAATTTTCTCCATGCTCATTCATGAGTTGGCTAAATTTTAATACTCATAGTAAATCATAAGATAATTTCCTGTTTTGCCTGTATGGATTTCAGATCTCGTCTGGGTTGCCAGGTGTGTTTGAGGAAAGATCTGGATGGAATGATTATGCGTGTGCCAGAGGCGGTGTCTGATGCCCGAGTGGACAGTGAGAATGAATCCTCAGCCCCACCCAAAGCACAACCCATAAAATAATCCCTCATCTCATAAACACTGCAATTAGGAGATTTATTTAATAGCTTGTATTTTAATATATAATATGTTAAAAGTAAAGCTTCCTAAAGTAGACTTTATAACTTACAATGTTATTTTCATTGCTGCCAAGACAAATAGTTTTTATACTTTTCTTAATTGCACAGATTCTGCAATTGTCTGTATGAAGCTGAGATATGGGATTATCTCGTTGGTGTACTTTTTGAATGCTAATATATTGTAATTGTGTGCCTGATTTATTGCAATAAATACGATTTTTAACCATCTTAAGTTTAACCACAAACTTTATTTGTAGTGGAAAGCTACAAGTTAATTTTGAATCTAAACAAACAATAAAGCTATATTGTGATTTTATATGTGCCATTTTAAATGATTTTAAATAAGATAAAAGTTGGACTTGCATCAGGAAGGACACAAAACCTTTGCATACTGTAAAATAGTGCTCTTATAAGTACAATAAAATCTATGGGAGCATTTACAGAAAAGTCATTACCATGCATGCTCTAAAACATTTTGTACAACAATATGACCAAAATATAGTAATTAAGCAAGTAAGAAGTAACAAAATGGCAAGCAAATAAAAAATTTATTCTGTAATATTTACATCGTTGGGTAAAAATTGTTGTGGCACAGGTACATAAAATTATTACATAAAACATGAATATCAGTTGATGTGAATTTTATTTTGTGGGTGCCATTTTCAAACATTTGACTCTTCGGCATGGAATCCCTGTTCACCACTTTTTTCTTTTATACTTTTTTTAAGTGATAGTTCACCAAAAATGAAAAGTCTTTCATCATTTACTCACCCTCATGACATGACAGATTTATATGACTGATTTATGCAGAACACAAATGAAGATTTTTAGAGAAATATCTCAACCCTGTTGGTCCTTACCATGCAAGTGAATGGTGACCAGCCCTTTGAAGCTCAAAATCATAAAGGCCACAAAAGTAATCGATAAGACTCCAGTAATTTAATCCATATCTTCAGAGGTGATATAAGTGTGGGAGAGAAACATCAATATTTAAGTTCTTTTTTTGCCATATATCTCCACTTTCACTTCAAGGCATTGGTGGAGATTTGTGGTAAAAAAAAAAAAAAGTACTTAAATATTGATCTGTTTCTCACCCACACCTATCATATCGCTTCTGAAGATATGGATATAACCATTGGAGTCTAATGGATTACTTTTATGCTGCCTTTGTGAGTTTTGGAGCTTCAAAGGTCTGGTCATCATTCACTTGCATTGTAAGGACCAACAGAGCTGAGATATTCTTCTAAAAATCTTTGTTGGTGTTCAGAAGAATAAAGAAAGTCATGCACATCTAGGATGGCATGAGGGTGAGTAAATGATGTGAGAATTGTCATTTTTGGGTGAACTATCACTTTAAGGAGGCACCAGGGTCAGCCATAAAATTAACAAAATGTACTTTCTTCATGAATGTATTATAGCTACATAAAATAGATTAACCACAAATAGAATTCAGTCTAGTGGTTGCCCACACAATGCACTATAGAGCTCAACAGTCGAGTTCCGGAAGTAAAAATCCCATTCATTTTTTTCCACAGGCAAATACATTTTTAACGATAAATTATGAACCTTTGAAGACAGATATAACATGCATGAGCGGTGATGAGAGATGGTTAATCAATTGGATGTGCTTCTGTTGAAGCAATTTTATCTTCATTCTTTAAAAATGGTGTTTAATAGAATTCCTGGGGATGAAATACTCTACCTATGATCCTAAAGAAAAAAGCACCACCAATCAGAGAATAGTGGCCAATAAAGCATGCCAAACAAGCTCTGCAGTGACCACCCACTTGCATGGTCTTCCTACACTCTCAAACTATACATTCATAAATATCGGAATATTTTGCAATAAAATTAAAAAATAGTGTTTCTGTACATAACACCTTAAAATCAGTAGTTTAAAAAAATGTCATTCGGAATGCTTCTTTGGTTTGTTGTTCATGCCTTATGAAACACTGTAAGTACACGGTAACTCTTGTACCTTTGTTTTTTATTTTGTTGAATTTCAAATGCTTTTTTGGGATTCACTTCAGAGCAGGGTGGTTTGATTCATGTCCTAAACTCTTTTATGAAGAATGTTTTGAAATTTTTCAGAAGAAATGAATGGGGGAAAATACTTCCGGAATCCGGAACCAAGATGTCAAAAAAAAAAAAGTTCGGGAATAGGGAGCGATTTTTCGGACTGTTCTTAAGGTAACTGACTACTGGTACACAAAAGCTAAATGTTAGCTGATAAAAGTAATCTTTGACTGGTACATTTTTAAAATCTTGGATGTTGTGTGCTGTAAGCAATTGTGCAAGACTGCAGCAGGTTTTCTTGAAGAAATTTTACAAGCGATGCTGCCACAAACCATTCTGCTACCTGTAGTCTCTCTCCTGTTGAAAAGAATAGGGAACCTGAGGCTACCATGAAAAACCACCTTTTGTTATTTAATGTAAAGAACTTAACAGTTTTATAAAGACTGTAAAGGAAAGGATTCACACTAAAATGATGGAGACAACAAGATAATAAGCCGCTGCTTTCTTAAAACAAGAAGAGCGTGTAAAGACGCCGCAAAGCCTGTCTAAAGCATCTCGGCACCAAAGGAAACAAACAGCGACCGATCAAACAAAAACATTGACTTAATATATTATACTATGAAAAAAACTGATTGACTTTCCCACAGAGATCAGACATAGATGGCAAACGTTAACTGCACATATGTTTATTAAATGAATTAGCTTTTGTTAGAATAACACGGCGCTTTCCTTTGGGTGCTTGACCTTTCCCGTGAACGTGAGCTCCTGAGCACCCACGGGACGTCGCCTATAGTGGGACTTGTGACTCGACTCATCTGTAAATTAAGATTTGTGCCACATGCATTTTTTTTAAATGCAATAATCTTTCAATTTAATAATAAAAAATAAAAAAAATTTTTTTAGAAGATCAAATAATCCATTCAAAATCCACTTGGCTCGAAAATCTTTGCTTGACGCCTCTGTCACCAATCCACAGGCTGTTACTGCAACACTTGAGCCTATGGCTTTTCCCTTCAGCCTGGTGCTCAGTCACCTTCTTTCTGAGAGAGGAAGCATCCGAAAAAGAATCCCAGCCTGTTTTTCTGGTGGGTGGGTGCAAAGCAAGTCCTTTAAACCTCCACTGCCGCACAGAGGAGATACTTGGAATCTTGGAGTCTGCAGCTGAAATAGGCAGATTCTGTCCCCTGACCCTGTGCACTGTCAACTTACAGCTCTGTCCATAAAACACACTCTGTGGTAACATGACTTCTGTCTTGGATTTGACATTCGTTAGGTCATGCCCAGCACCTGTGTCACTATCAATGCAGAAAGACTTGAAATTCTGAGGAGCAAGGGGCACTTGCTGGTCTTCTAAAGGCCCCCTGTAGAAAAGGCTTCTTTGATTTTGCAGCAGCACTGTAGATCTTACAGGCATTTGTGTAGGAGTCGGTAAAAATGGTTTTCTGTTTAGGTGTAGTAAGGCCTGCTGATAAAGAGGATTGCTGGGCTTGAAATGTGACACTTTAGGGTGTAAATCCCCTTCAAAAGGATTGCCGTCCCTCTGATGAGGTGATAGACGCACATTCTCATTCGGCAAAATGATTGGGTGTTGATAGTCAGATTGTCCCTTGGGTGGCGAGTTCTGAATAGGTTCTATAAGGCAAGAGCTTACATGATCACTGGACTGAGAAAAGATGCTGTCCATTGAACTCACAGGTGAGTAAGTTGGTGAAGTTACTGGAGATGACAAACTGGAGGAAGGGGTGTCTCGATGTTGTAGGGGAGGTGGAGTTTGCTTTTCCCTCTCACTGTGACCAACTTCATCCATTCCAGACATGAGCATCAGTTGCTGAAAGCTGTGTTCCAATAACACACTATCGTTGACTTCATCATTTGTAGGTCTCTCAGCCTCTTTGAATTTTCCTCTTTCTAGAATTAGTTTCTGCTTATTAGACTTCAAAGAATGGCCAATGTCAGGCACAGTGTGTCGATGCCATTTATGCGATTGGGGCTGACGCACAGCGGGTGTGAAGTTCCTGATTTCTGCCAGTGGGTTGGAGGACTCTGTCTCCACGTCGTCATCTGGGTTTTCAAGATCATAATCACTCAGTGCAACAAGTGAGTCCATACTACGACTCTCTTTAAGAGGGAAGGTCTTTGGAATGTCTTCTGTATCAGTATTAACCTCATTCTTTAGACTGTCATAACCTGAGTCTGACATTTGCTGCAAGGACCCAACTAGAGGTAGAAAAAGAAAAAACTTTAAGTTTATTTTGAATCTGCTGGTGTTGCTTTAAAGGTTGTGTGAGCAATGTTAGTCATTCTGGAATGCCACATTTAGCATCTGAATTAAACATGCATGCACCCTTATTTTCGTTACCGTTGTACCATTGGGACTGTTGTAAACAGAGATGGAGCAGGAGGGCGGCTACACACCATCTCAGTGTTGTCTAAGTTGTCAAAAGCAACTTTAGCAAAATAGCATTCTTGCATGACAAACTAACACCTGACAACGGTATCAGACTGAATATGGTGTTTAACTTGATTGATCCACTTCAACTACCATGCTCCCAATTTCCTGTTTGCCATATATGGACTGCCCTTTGAACAAACAAAATTATTTTCCAAGTCTTCTGATTAGCTAAATAAAGAATCTGACAGTGACTCACGGTCACATTTTTGCTGATTATTTCAGGGCATCTAATTCAGCGATATCTGTCAGGTTGTAGGGACATTTTCTGCGTGCCATTCCATAAAAATTGCTTACAGCTTAAAATTGCTTTAAGGAGCTATTCCTACCTGATTTGACCCTTTTGTTGGTGTAACCCAATTTAGTCAGGTTGATTTAGTTAGATGAACTAATTTTTAAATAAGAATAAAACAAACAGGGGGCCTGGGTAGCTCAGCGAGTAAAGACACTGACTACCACCCCTGGAGTTGTGAGTTCAAATCCTGGGCATGCTGAGTGACTCCAGCCAGGTCTCCTAAGCAACCAAATTGGCCCAGTTGCTAGGGAGCATAGAGTCATGTTGGGTTAACCTCCTTGTGGTCGCTATAATGTGATTCTCGCTCTCGGTGCGTGGATGCCACGGAGAATAGCGTGAAGCCTACTGATGCGCTATATCTCCGCGGTAACGCGCACAACATGCCACATGATAAGATGCGCGGATTGACGGTCTCAGACTTGGAGGCAACTGAGATTCGTCCTCTGCCACCCAGATTGAGGCAAGTCACTATGCCACCACGAGGACTTGGAGCGCATTGGGAATTGGTCATTCCAAATAAAAAAAATTAAAAAAGAAGAAGAATAAAACAAACAAAATAACTGACTATTTTAGATTTTTTTATATATATATATATATATATATATATAAAATTTAAATGTTACCACATGAAGCACATTGTTTAGGTTAACAACAGTGTTTTATAACAAGTGTTATAAAGTTTTGTGTGAATTTGTGTTAATAAATTATGGTTGTGTTTATTAATAGTAACCTGATCCATTGTTGCTTCTGTTGTTCTCAGTCAAATCCGTTAATAGGGTTACAACGTCATCCCCAAACAAAGCACAGCAGTTGTCAATCAAGAAATGCACAAGGTCACACACCTGTTCACAGATTACATTTGCATTTATAATTTGTTTTCTCACGTACTAAGCAGGTATGATAAAATATTGTTAATATTTATTAGGCGAAGTGTTTCACGTGAGCTCACCTTTTTGACATCTTTTTCCTGAGGTTGTAGATTGTTATTCCACAGACAACTAGGTGCAATACAAACAGCCAGATTAAAAGAGGTCATCTGGTTGTGTTCAGCATTGAGCTCTATGTGGTGCAGCATAGCCACGATGTGTCTTAGTAGTAGGAGATTCTCTTTAGGCAGCAGCTGAACAAGCCTATGAACGTAAGCAAAACCAAGACATCTTAATGTTGCAAGTCCAGCACAATTCAGCACATAAAGCATTCTGGATCGAAGCAAAGGCGAGATACTATTATCCTTCACCGAAAAAAATTGGTAACATGCAATTTCTTTGTTTAGGATTTTATACACGGGATGCAATTATAATTTGAATTAAACCTGTTAATTTATTTTACCACATGAATCGCATTTTTTAGTAACCTGATTAAACATTTTATACAGTAGTCTGAGCCTGTTTACATTCAAACCAATACATTGATAACACCTAAAAATCAGCTTATCTAAAAAAAAAAACAGACAAATCAAGAGAACCGTGTTTACATGAGATTTGAAATAATCTAGTAATTCTCTGCTTTTGATGTAAAAAAAAAAACAAAAAAAACACAGGAAACTGGGGTAATGGGGAAAAATTTACCCATGTTGATCGATTTATTCTTAAGCCATTTATGGCCTTACACTGATAAAGGAGCCGTTTAATGCGTTTACATGACCACATATGTTGTCGGCTTAAGCATAATCGTGTAAAAACGTGCATGTAAAGAAGTAACTGCCACTAATTTGTTTGTTTAATGTTTTTTATCCAAAGTAAGTTAAAGTTCCAGTCCCCCTGGAATAACTTGAGGTTAGAAGTGATGCGTCGTTGTCAATGTTAAAGACCCCATGAAATCAGTAAACAAGTGTGGTTTTCTGTCTAATGTTGATGTGTTTTCTATTGAAACAAGAAGTTTGGATGGGACATATTGTAGGGCTTGGCCCTTTTTTGTAAATGGCCAATTGACTAGTTATGTCACAACCAGAACCATTATTTGTGAATTACTAACTGGTCAGGTACCAACAATAAGTACTAGACAACACCACCCCTAAGCACAGTCCCTACTAAACCTTAATGTGTTTCAGGTTTTATCTCACATTACTGAATAACTAGCATTGCAAAACATGATTAATTAGTCTGCCATTTATAGTGGGACCTTACCTCTGAACTTCCTGTAGCTGGTTCCTCTCCGTCATCTGTTCATTTCTCTCTCTATCTTGTTCTATTGCTCTGAGCCACTGCTCATAGAGCTCATCACACAGCAGGCTGCCTGGTATATTGCGTAAGAAATCCTACCAATCAGAAATACAGATTTAAGGACACGTAGCTGGCATCATCATAGTACAATCAACATCTATTCTTGACTTACAGTACAGAGCTACAGTACAGTACTCTTTTTAAAAACAATTACACTCAGAAAAAACAACCGTACCACACACTGACGTACACATTTGCCCCCTGTATACCTTAAACACTGCAGCGGTAACAAATACAGATTGTCCATTCAATGGCTTTTCATGGTGACCAGAATCAAGCTTTTCTCTCAGCTCTCGACAAGCCTTCACTCCAGCAGAACGCCGGAATATTCCACACGTCACAGCCCCCTCGTTGCGCAAACACATCAGCATGTCCTTTAAGAAGAGCAGGTGGAGATTGCTACCTGAGCCTACACTGTAAAAACCTAATGGAGATATTTCTTCTTGATCTGCCCCTTAAAATAGCTTTTGTTGATATAACCTAATGAAGTCAGGTAGATTCAGTCATATTACTATAAATAAATATTCTTTTTGACTTAAATCCATTTAATTTAGATGTCACAACAAGAAGCTAATTTATGTTACCTAGATGTTACCACATGAAGCACATTTTTGTTGCCTGACAAAAAATGTTTTACAATGTACACTGAAAAAATGTTAACCTAAACAAAAAAAATTTGCTTCATGTAATAATATTTAAATACACTGGTTTGACAAGTCAAGTCAAAACTTTTGACATCACTGAATCAACCTGAATACATTAGGTTACACAAATGAAACAAATTTTAAGGGTTGCATTAAATGCATTTTGGATCACCTTTAAAAAGTGTATGAAAAATCTATCTGTCATTTTATATAATTTCTGAATCATTATGAAAAAAGATGCAATGAATTGATTTTGGGGTTAACTAAGTTGCTTTTCAAAATGATTTAACAATTAAATTTGTTATTGTTACATTTATACCACTTTAAAATTATTATAACGTTACTGTAAATGTTACAATGTTTATGTTTAGTAGTATACAGCTTCAGTCAAACTTTGCATTTTAATTGCTTAAAATTTCAGGGTTTTCAGTATTTCCTACCAGAATAGGTGATGGCAGGGTATTGTCATTTATCACGTCATTCAGTGGCCGACCAAAGAGATGAGCAGAAGTCGATGTAGTGATATGACCAAGGGAAATCTTAGGTTCTGATTGGACATCCTGTTCAACGCTGGAGCCTCGTTTAAAAGGCCAACTAATAAGAGACATCCTCCTCTTGCTCTTCTGCTCACCTATGAAAAATGAGGAGAGGGTGGGGGGGGTATTAGTGACACAGATTTGAACATCTGAAGAAAAGGGGGTGTGAAACAAGCTGTTGTCTGATTTCAAGTCAAGTTTAAATGTATAGCATATGTATTTGTATGAGAAAATATGGCTCAGTTTAATTATCAGATTTGTTTGTTTTGTGTGTGTGTGTGTATACAGTACATAGATGTGTGTGCTTCGCTTTAAAAAAAAAAAAAAAAAAGAAGGACAATCTATGATCTCTTTCTGAAGTTTCGTGTTCCCATTGTTGAGTGTTCTCTATTTGTGAGTGTAACATCATTACTGTCGAGGGAAATCATCAGGTTAAAATGTGGTTAAAAATGTCATTGCTTTCATAAATTACGAAAACAGCCACTTTTGAGTCCAAAGATACATATGACTGTTGTAATGTGGACTTTACAACACATTCTAAGCCAGAAAATAATACAAGTCCACAAATTTGTGAGGCAAAATTGAGCAATCCAATGGCAATGTTGTCGTGGGGGCTCGTGGGCATTCATGGACCTTTTGAGTTTAGAAGGAATGTCGCCGGTTGGCGCTTTCATGCGCGGGGTTAATGCGCACGTTTGTCTTTTTCTGTTTGTTTTGTTCGGGGCGAAGTTCGGGGTTTGATTGTTTCACTAATGGTTCCCCATTAGTGGTCTGTATAATTTTGTTTTTGACACACAATTTATTTTTTCTACTATATCAAAATGTCAAATGTTAATATGAGTGGATTGTCTCTCTCCACATGGAATGTGAATGGGTTGGGGCACCCCATAAAAAGAAGGAAGGTTATTACTTTTCTTAAACGTAAGAAATATGATATAGTGTTTCTTCAAGAAACACATCTCACCACGCAGGAAGCTGAAAAATTTGGGAAGATATGGGGTGGACATGTTTTCATTAGTGCTGGCTCAAGTAAGAGCAAGGGAGTCATTATATTGATTAACAAACATCTACAATTCAAATGTCTCAAACAGACTAAAGATAAAGTAGGGAGAGTCATTATTGTTTTAGCTGAAATTCAAGGGTAAAGGTTGATTTTGGCTAATATTTACGCACCTAACGCTAATGATCAGGGCTTTTCTATAGATCCTGAAGGGATGCTGCAAACCGCTGGCACCCCTCATGATATAATATTGGGAGGAGACTTTAATCTTTTGATGGACTCAATCCTTGATCAGAGTGAAGCAAAAGTGTGTAAACCCCCTAGAGCAACATTGACGCTTCACAGGATGTGTAAAAATCTTGGTCTTACAGATATTTGGAGACTTTTGGACCCATCTGGTAGGGACTATACATTTTTTTCATCAGTCCATAAGATTTATTCTAGAATAGATTTATATATATATATATATATATATATATATATATATATATATATATATATCACAAATCCCTCATTTCATCTGTTGTTGTTTGCTCAATTGGAAATACAGTATCTTAGTCTCAGATCACGCCCTGGTGAGTTTAGAGGTGTTGCCATATACAGAGAAAAATAAATCATATAGTTGTCACCTTAATGTGTCCTTTTTGCAAAATCCTGATTTCCAACAAATGTTAAAGACTGGAATCAGTGTTTATATGGAGACCAACTGGTCCTCAGTATCCTCTGTGGGCGTGGCTTGCGAGGCACTTAAGGCGGTTCTTAGGGGTCAGATCATACAGTATGCCTCATTCACCAAAAAATCCAAAGCACAAGAACTAGTGGAGTTGGAAGGAAATATTAAAAGTGCCGATGCAGAGCTGAAGTGCCGTATGTCATCTGATGGCCTCAGAGAATTGACCTGACTGAAATACAGATATAATACTGTTTTGTCGCGGAAAGTGGAGTTTTGGCTATTCAGGGCAAGACAGTCATACTTTGAGTCAGGGGACAAAGCAGGAAAACTTTTGGCTAGATATATAAAGCAGAGAGAGTCTTTTTCTACCATTTCCTCAGTGAAATATGCAGGTGGTGAAATATTTACCTTGGCCATTGATATTAATAATGCTTATAAAGAATTCTACTTTGATCTCTATAGTTCCACATCTTCGCCTACTGATGAGGATATTAGAAACTTTGTGAAACCATTAGAACTTCCTAAACTGATGGCTGAGCAAAAAAATTATCTTGATTCTGAGATAACCTTGGAGGAGCTTTATGAGGTAATTAAGGCCTTGCCTACAGGCAAGTCTCCGGGGTCTGATGGCTTTTCTGAAGAGTTTTTCAAATCTTATGCTACAGAACTGGCTCCACTTTTGTTAGAAGTTTATACGGAATCATTACAGAATGGAAAGCTTCTGCCAACCATGACACAAGCCCGGATCAGTCTGATTCTTAAAAAAGACAAAGATTCAAGCGAGTGTAAAAGTTACCGCCCAATTTCCCTGATCCAGTTAGATGTAAAAATTTTGTCAAAAATTCTGGCTAATCGATTAAGTAAAGTTATGACATCACTTATACATATAGATCAGGTGGGGTTTATTCAAGGCCGTAGCTCTTCTGATAACATAAGGCGTTTCATCAATATCATGTGGTCAATAGCGAATGATCAATCTCCGGTCGCTGCCATCTTACTTGACACAGAAAAGGCGTTTGATATGGTAGAATGGGATTATCTTTTTAAGATTTTGGAAATGTATGGGTTCGGGAGTACATTTATTGGTTGGATTAAGTTACTTTATAGACACCCTGTAGCAGCGGTACAAACAAACAGATTAATTTCAGATTATTTTACTCTGGATTTTACTCTTTCCCCATTATTGTTCTGTCTTGCCCTGGAAACATTAGCAGGTGCGATAAGAAAGGAGGATGATTTTTCAGGGGTGATTGCGGGAGATGTGGCGCATAAGCTTCTGCTTTACGTAGATGATATTTTATTATTCGTCTCCAACCCTACTAGATCTATGCCTTGCCTCCACAGAATTATTAACTCCTTTTCCAAGTTCTCAGGGTACAAAGTCAATTGGTCTAAATCCGAAGCTTTGGCTTTGACAACGTACTGTCCAGTAATGGCCTTTCAGCCGGGCGCCTTCCAGTGGCCCAAACAGGGAATTAAGTATTTGGGAATTTTATTCCCAGCAAATTTGTCTGATTTAGTCGGAGTTAATTTTGATCCCTTAATAAAAAGGTTTTCAAATGATGTGGACAGGTGGGCTTCATTATATTTACCGATGATTGGGAAGGTTAATGTTATTAAAATGAATTGTATTCCAAAATTCAACTACCTGCTACAGTCTCTCCCTGTAGATGTCCCTCTCTCTTATTTCAAGCAATTTGATAGCATAGCGAAGTCCTTCATTTGGAATGATAAGCTTCCCAGGATAAATTTTAATAAGTTACATAGGCCGATTGACAAAGGTGGGTTAGGCCCACCCAAGATTTTGTTTTATTATTATGCATTCGGTCTTAGACATTTGGCTCATTGGTCGCTTCCACCTGAGAGAGCCCCTCCCTGGTTTTGTATTGAAAAGGAAGTTCTTGCCCCTATCTCGCCACTGCAAAGCCTTTCGATTAAACTAGCCGGAAAGGTTAAGTCGCACCCCGTTATTTTGCATTTGCACTCGATATGGACAAAAGTGTCCAGAGTGTTTAATTCTGATATTTATTTAAACGTAGCCTCGAGCATATGGCTGAACCCTAAACTATGTATTAATAAGTCCCCTTTCTGTTGGTCAGATTGGATTGTGAGGGGGGTTAATACACTTGGTGACCTATATGAGAATGGAGTATTGAAACCTTTTGAAAATTTGGTTCAACATTTTGGCATTCCCAGATCTCAGTTTATAAGTATTTACAGCTGCACCACCCACCCACCCCCTTTTGGGAAGGGTCATGAGGCATCTGTGTATTACTCCCTGCTAATTCAGAGTCTGGGGGATGGAACTTTGAATTATCTCAAAAAATTATGGGAGAAAGATCTAAACTTGACATTGGAGGAGGGGGTGTGGGCTAGGATCCTAAAAAATGTAAAGTCTGCATCTAGAGATGCAAGGGTTCACCTTATGCAATTTAAGATTTTACATTGATTTTATTGGACCCCCTCCAGATTGTAGAGGCTTGGTCTTAAAGACACACCCACCTGCTGGCGATGTCAATCAGAGGTTGGAGACATAACTCATGTCTTTGGGGGGTGTGTTGAGATCCAGGAGTTCTGGTTGAAAGTTCAGAGTCTTATATGTGATGTACTGGGCACTCGGCTTTCACTTTGCCCCAGACTCTGTATTTTGGGCGATGTGGTGGTCATCGACGTTGAGAATCGGCACATAAAGAGTTGTGTCCTAATGAGCGTCATGATCGCTAGACAGGTTATTTTAAGGGGTTGGAGGTTGGTTGGAGCACCCTCATTTCATGAGTGGTGCTCGGAGATGGGGAGCGTGGCGGCCTTTGAGGAAGGGATGTATAGAAGGCTGGGAAATCTGGGGTTATTTGATAGGAAATGGGGCATATATTTGGCCTTTTTGGTAGGCTTTCAGAGAGGGGTAGTGGAGAGGGATCTCTAGTTTTAAATATGTGTGTGCAATTTGATTGTTTTTTGAAAATATGCTTTTTATTTATTTATTTTTTGTGTGCACATGTTTTGTGTTTATTTATTTTTTTGTTTCCAAATATTTATGACCACTGGGGTGAATGTTTGTGTCGGGTGGGGGTGTTCGGGGGGAAGGGTTTAATTGTACATAATTTGATTCTGCATTTTCTGTGATGTTTATTTAATTTGTTGAATGGAATCAATAAAAATTGTTAATAACAAAAAAAAAAAAAAAAAAATGTTAGCATGCTGACGCTTGTGGGAAGCACTCCTGAGTGCAACTTGGTCACTATGCTATAGTTAGTACAGCAATTGTTCAATGGATAAAGCAATATGTAGAATACTCAATAGGTATTGGTCCTCAGCCTAGGCTCAAGCTTCACTTTCACCATGATTTTAACCCCCCAAAACAACATAACAGAAATTCTTCTAAATTGCACCATACAAAACATGAGACACTAACAAGTTTCCCCCTTTATATTCATCTTGCAAAAAGACACATAATTAAACAATGTTAACAATTACTCTCTGTCGGGTCTCATGCAAAACATGCTGGGAACAAGAAGTCCTCTGTACAGTTTCAGTTAAACTAACAAAGAATATTAATGCAAATGGATTAAGTAAAGCAGACAAGACCCTTTTTTTTTTTTTTTTTGGTTGTTGTTGCTTAATTGACGTTCCCTTGGTTTCATACTTTTTTGAATAATATGAACATGACACGATTGAGTTAAAATGGTGAAAGTTATTTTCTTTTTATTTATTTTTTTGTGTAGTATTCCATCCCAAAAATATCCAAAGATGCTAAAAACCACAACTGATATTGCTAGAAATTTATGGATAGCATTTTGCATTTCTTTTGTTATAGTATTTCAAAGTGTACAGTATTTCCTTTGTTTTTCTTTGTTATACTGCTCATTTCGCTCAGCAGGTTATCCGGATATTCAATGGGGGGGAAAATTGCAAGCAAACTGCATACTGCAAAAATAATGAAAGTAGTATGGTACTATGCTATTCTGCACATAACCAGTCTCACCTGTTAGTGTGCAACTCATTCGTCTGGGCCTCAGGCAGAACTGGCAATGCGTATCTATAGGCAAAAGTGCCACCCGGCTGTGGAATGCTGTCACTGGATCTTGCTGCAGTGAACGAATGTGGTTCATCTTAATGCTGAAAGGGAACTCATGACCTGGTGGAACACACACTCCTTACACAAAGTATTCAAAAGTCCTTCAAAGAATATCATAATATTACCATGGTAAATGTGCAAAAAATGGTATTATGATGTCCAAAAATCATGATAATGCCATGATCCTAATTTATCATTTTTTAATTTAATTAGGCTACTGCCTGCACATCTGTTAATGAACAGTTAAAATGTGATACTGAATTAACTAAAAATATAATTATAACTTACCAATTAAAGGGTATGGAGTTTCATCTTTTTTTGAACATACCCACAACTGATAATCTTTTATCCCACCCTGTGTACAAAGACAACAGAAATGTGTATTATTATCATCATCATCATCATCATCATTAGTAGTATCAGAAGTAGTGCAGTCTTGATAACTTACTGAAAGCCCAAACTGTTGTAGTGCTTTGCAAATGACATCAGAAGTACAATCTGTATTGCTGATGAAAAGAGTCTTTGCCTACAGAGAAAAAAGCAAATTCACATTAATTTACAAAATCCTTCCCAAAATGATCATTCATCATTCTAAGTTCACAAAAGCAATGCTTCTTACGTAGGCACAATTCCCAACATCCTTTGTAAATATCTTTAGTGGAATTATCTTTGGATCATCAAATTTTTTCTCTTCTTTTATACAACTAAATAAAAATGGGGGGGGGGGGGGGTGGAGAGAGAGAGAAAATTTTAGACAAGAGTATTCATTTATTTGTAGTGGTATAATCCATTATTTTATGACAGCAATAAAAGAACTGACCATTCAATGAGAAAGAGCCACCTCTCTTTCTCTTCTGAAGTGCTGAAGAAAGTGAGACAGAAATAGACAAAACATCTTTGTTATTAACTTGTTAATAACAAGTTAAAGATGAAAAAAAAAAAAGATGTCAATGGGAAGTCCACATTTAGATAGCTGGAAGTATGTGTTTGTACCTAAAAGTGGCCACACAGTTGTGAGTTGGCCAGCCCATGACGAAGCTCCTCTCATAGACGGTATGCCCTTCACACACCTCATCAACACAGCTGGCCGTCCACATCTCACTTACATGCACACATGCTTTCTGCTTCACCTGCATGACAGACCTGAGATAAAAAGACAGTGACACTGCTGCCCATACACACTCCTACATTATGTAAATCACTATATTGTGGGGGTTTTGCATAAAGGGGGCATCATCATGGCAGCAATGGGACAGTACTCCACATTTGACATGATGCACACACACACACACACACACACATACACACAAAAAACTTTCTTTCTTCTACTGAATACAAAAGAAGACATTTAGAAGAATATTTCAGTTCTGCAGGTCCTTACAATGCAAGTGAAGTTCCAAAATGCACATGAAGGCAGCATAAAAGTACTGAAATATTGATCTGTTTCTCACCTATACTTATCATATTTCTTCTGAAGACATGGATTTAACCACTGGAGTCGTATGGATTACTTTTCTGCTGCCTTTGTAATTTTGGAGCTTCAGCATTTTGGTACCCATTTGCTTGCATTGTGTGGACCTACAGAGCTTAAATTTCTATTAAAAATCTTCATTTGTGTTCAGCAGAAGAAAGAAAGATTATGAGAGAATTTTCTTTTTTGGGTGAACTAGCCCTTTAAGAGATTTTTACATTGTGTGAAACTATGCTCAGATTTGCCAAGATCTGCAATCTAAATATGAACTCAAACATTTATCATCAAATTTTTCCAAGACCAAATATAGTGCCATACTTGATGTCTGCAATTGTATCATTTGTTTTTAGGTTTCTTTCTCCGAAGTTTATATAAGGAGACAAACATCTTAGACTTGATACTAAGAACTCCGTCAAGTCTCCTGAGCAATCTTTGAGCACAACATTTTTTGTAGGGTTCTGTCTCATTCTCTCCTTTGTTAACTCCTAACACCATCCAAACCTGTTTCCTCCATACTTGGCTTTGGTAATGATGAGGAGATCTGTGAAGAGGAGAAGGAATCTCTCCTGGGTCTGAAGGCCCGTCTGCAGCAGCACATTTCCTTGGGTAATGAACTTCCTGGTAGGGCTGAGCAGAGACTGGATCAGGGTCCAAGGGTTCTGACTAACCTTAGATAGGCAATCTCTGAGAAAAAGAGAGAAAAATGTCAATGGTCACACATCATCTTTTGTTCACAAAAAGGGTACTGATACATACACATGTACAGACAATCTCCCCAGGCCAGGTATCTTTCAGTACATGTTAGCATATGAAAACAAGTTCAATCAATCAGTCTGTAATTAATCAAGACGTCTGATGTATGCACTCTTTCGCATATTTCACATTGAGTAATTAGCTACAAAAGGCAGATTTCTGAAAGTACACATACTCTTTAGACAGCTTGTCTGAAAACAGACAGCTCTGTTTCTCTGTGTCTTTCATTTCCACACACTCTCACACGTGCAGATAAGAGGGCACACTGGTTGTGAGACCATACACAGACTAGTTCTTGTAACGTCCCTCTATTGTCTACTTTCAGTAAAATGCTAAAATATTCAGAGTAAGTCTCTTGCATGCACACAAGCACTGACTGTGTTTATGTGACATTGTGCTGCGTGGGTTTATTTGAGGGTGACAAATATCACTCAAAAATATTTCAGCTTATATTTTAGATTTACATATTAATTTTTTATTTTGTTTTAAGATTACTCCATTCAGTTTGATTGAATTCAGTTATGAAATTGAAATGTGTATGGTAATAAAACATTTTTGGAGTGATGTTCAGACATAGACAATAAAATATTGTAAATAGCATGCAGTCTGATTTTTATGTTCACATATATGCATCATAACATCAACATATTGTTAGGTTTGTATGATTGTGAGATGGTTGTATTGTGAAATGAGTTTCAATAGATGACTATCAGAAGATAAGAGTGGGCTGGTAAATGTTGCTATCATACCTGGAGACTGACTTTGACTTTGTAAGAGCTTTGTTTATAATAATAGAGGGAGCAGACTGTCTGCGCTGGGAGAAGGATTTCACCTTTTAGAAAAAGAAAGAATAAGAGAAAGAAAGAGAGAATAAAATATACATTGATATATATATATATATATATATATATATATATATATATATATATATATATATATATATATATATATATATAATAATATAGATAATAATATAAACACTTGAAGTTACCATGTAGCATCTCTAATTCCAAAAATGAAGGACAAACTGATTGTAAGTTCAAACCATCACCATAAATGTTTTAATTTCTACAATTTCATATGAACATACCATGGCACATATTAGTGTTTATATTTTTTACTTCACTTACAAATTCTGAAAAATGTATTTGAGAGGTCATGTAAAATTAAATGTATCTGTTCAAAATCCAAATTATACTCTTCAGAAATAAAAGCCAAAAATAATAAGAGCTAATAAAATAAATAAATAAATTTAAAAAAAAAACTAAAAAAAAGGAGTTAAATAGTTAACAATAGCTAAAACTTTTGCCATTGAGTAAAATTAAGTTTTAACAACTTTGTTATAAAACTTGTGGTAAAAACATAATTTTACAGAGAGCCTCATCCTCATTACATATTTTAAATTAATAAGACAGGAGATGTTCCCAAGTGCACAAGGATTACAAGACTGCAAATTCAGCAGCCTAATTCCTCTGTGATAATCCTAGCTATGTAAAAGGGTGGTGTCATGGTACAGTGATGGATCAGATAGTAATTGCTAAATTATTCCATCTGTCAGTTCTTAGAACACTTAACTGCAAGGTTAAACAATCTAATTACAAAAACAGGAGCTTAACTAACGTCAAAGTTAAAGTCATTTTGTTGTTATCATGCATATATACTTAATATTCCACCCACATTTAATTAAGTGGTATACTTCAAATAAATAAGCTAAAAAGTTTCCTTTCCATTTATTAAAATGAAACTTTCAGTACTGTTGTGACTTTTTGTTTTGTTACTTCTCCTATTTAAACTATTAAAATATGCCAATTAGGCATCATTCCATTAAATATACACAAACTTGCATGTTATATCAAAAGTGAATTCCCACAGAAACTGTCACAACTTAGTTTTGTTGTGATCAATACATTGTTGTTTGTTTAACAAAATACTTTAAAAAAAAAAAAAAAAAAAAAAAAAAAATCTCATGCATGTAAATTAGCTTGCATTTTGCCCTCTTTTGAAGATAAAATGTCCATAAAATGCCAAAGAAAATTTGTTGTTTCTGTGAAGCATGAGACATAATGTTTAATAAAGTCATCAGACAGAATATTTGACTAAATAGTTGAAAGTGCATGCAACATACAGTAAACTGTGTGCAAATCACACAAAACATCCCTTATTGTGATATTGGTATATGTCCTTGTTTTTGTACCAGACATTAGCACATGCATATTGATTTACTTACATTGGAATGATGGAAATTCGAACAACTATTGGTTCGGGTTCTCCTCTGCCATCCTGGCTCTTGTAGCGTTCCCATTGTCAAAATCTTTGCAAGAAGCTTGCAAGTGTCATTTGGAAGAATTTTCAGGTCAATGCTTCCATATCATCACCTTCTCCTCTACCTCTGAGTTATCCTCACTCTACTTCTCCCCTTTTTTTCTAGTGGAGAAACAAAATCCAGGGGTGTGCTCAGCTATCCTGTTCTCCCCACAAGCTCCTCACATTGATTTAGCAGAGCATCGTCTCTGTTTTTCCTCTTGAAGGATAGAAGATTATGTCTGTGTCTCAGAGCAGCTGGGGGAGGATTTAAAGGGTGGGAACTCAATATGTAGATCTGTCTGTGTACAACATATGGCTATAGTTATGAGAGAGGGAAGCATGTTTGTACCTTGTAGAAGAGCTTTCTGCAATTCGTGTTGCTTGTCTTTGAGCAATAATATCTTTTGACAAATATTTTTTTAAAATCCACTGAACATTTTCTCTTTCTCTACAATAATGACTGGACCTACATCAGATTTCCCTCATACCTCCTTCCCCCTCCTTTCTGAGAGGAGTAAATGGATAGCCAAACTTAAGCCTCTTTTCTCACCAGAGATGGCCAGTTTGACTGACGGTTGCTCAAACTAATCATACCTTCCCTACCTGTTGTAAACATTATTCTAGGCATTCACATTCTGTCCAGCCATTGTTTCTACTGCTGCCTTTGCTTAAAAAAGAAAAATTGAAAATGTCATGAACAAGAACATTCTTTTATGATTATTGACTCTGGCATTACCTGTATGATTGATTGAGTATGAGCTAAAGTGACAGGGTTATATGTTTTAATTTTCTTGAATTTATTCAAATACAACAGAATAATAGCATTAGTCACCATTCGCATCAATAGCATCTTTTTCCATACTGTACAGTGAACATGAATGGTGACTGTGGCTAACATTCTGCCTTAACATCTCAAATTTAACAATTCACACTAGGGAAATTTGGTACTTTGCACAACAAACATCCTGTTTTGCAGGTTACCATTATTAAGCCATTATTAAACTACCCTTACTAGCAACTTTTTTTTCATGCTGTTATGTGCAGCATATTTTCAGTAAAAATGTGTAAATTCCACATTTTATGAGATGAATGACAGGTAGAGGGATCTTCACTAAGCTCTGAAATTCGGTTCAAAGGCGCAGTTTTGATATACAGTAGGGTGGCAGTCTTTAGAAACTGCCTTTCATCAGTCACCCCCATGGGATCGAACCAGTACCCTCATGATAACAGCCGAGCCCAAGAATCATCAGATTGAATTAATGAAACAAGTACTCTGTGACATTTAAAAGTGAGTACAAGAAATTATTTTGATTATTAAATAATTAAAAATGAGTGGAAAGGCCACAATCAAAAATCAATGACAGAAAAGTTAATATATAACACAGATTTAAAGAATAAAAAGAATAGGGAGCTGTCTACAAAGATAACGAAAAGATGGGAATGTAGAGAGAATGGCATGTGTCTGTCTGATAGTAGGCTATAATAAATGGGCAGGTCCAGGTTATGAGGTGTTCGTACCTGCACCTGACAGGTTATACTGTGACAAATTCATTGTGACACTACAACATTTTCTAGTGTGTAGTATCAGTTTGAGTGTGTGTGTGTGACTCTGGAGAAGCTTGAGTGCGCACCTGTTCACTAATAGCACAAATACTGTACATAATACGTATGTGTAGTGTAATGTATGTAATGTGGACCTACTTGTTTACATACAAGTATGTAAAAATAGTTGATAATACGCATTTGTACAGATTCCTAATTTCAATAAAACAATATATATTACAATAAAAAGCTGTCTGCAAAAAAAATGGTGGGCAGAATGTTGAAATCAGAAATCAGTTTGGGTTGCTTAAAAGTTTTAGAAATGTAGCCTGTTTTCTCCTCTCAGATATGAGGATTCATTCCAGACAATGTGCTACTGATGAGGTACTTATATTGATATTCGACAAAGATGACCATATGTTTAAGTGCTTTATCTTTACACAGTTTTTTTCAGATCCCACATTAGCAAGCACCACTGATAATTTGAGCCTTAATTAATTTAGAAAAATTAAATGGTGTTGTTTGTGGAAGCTTCAGGTCAATAGTAATAAAACAATGGCAAGATAACAAATAATAATAAAATATATAAAAAATAGCAAGTGACAATTTGACAAGAAAAACTGGTCAAAATCCTTTATATTTTACAGTAAATAAAGCAAAGCTATATTGAACAGTTGTCATGTCAGATGATCGTCAGAAATCTCAATTAAATGGGGGCTTCTGATTGGGAGATAGAACATCGAAGACCACGATGCATAAATAAAGAGAGCCCTGATTGGATAGCAGATCAAAGGCATATTTTGATTGGACGATTGACGTGCGAGCTCTTAAGTCAACGGAACAGGTCGAGGGGAAGCAGGAGTTAAGTTCGGTGGAAAATGTCGGATACGGCGGTTGTGTGTAATATCTGTGGCTCACCGTACACATTACCTGGTAACAAACAACACATCTTAGACTTTATGTTGATGTAAAAATATCTTACGTTATTACATTGCTCTTGTTGTGCTATTTTCAGATTTTAACATTTTTGGTATTACTACTCTGACACGCGCCCAGTGCACGTGCATCGCGTGACTAAATGATTGCCCTATAAAAGCGTTTTTAATTACTTTGTTATTTTGTCATGGTATAGTTAACCTAATAAAAATGTTGGATTTTTTTCTCTCTCCAGAAGATGAAGTTTTGGGGAATCTCCCGCACGTGCTGTTGTGCAGTCATATTTTCTGCATCACTTGCCTGCGCGCTCTCGAGTCCCCGCAGAACGTCATCACGTGCCCGGAATGCAAGGTGATGAATACGTTATATATATTGTTTTATATATTCTTCTAAATAAGTGATTTTAACGAATTCTTTCATTATTGTCTAAAATTGAAAGCCCGGAAATGTTATCTTTACTTGGCTGTGAGTGTTGCTTGTGTGTTTATTGTTAATAAAAAATGAACTCATATCATGTGCATACATTTTACAAATTGTTATTAATTGTAATTTAATCAAGAACCTCTGCAATGCAAAGCATGTATTTATTAAAAGAACAACAAAACCCCATTTTTTTTAAACATTTAGAGATCAAATAAACTGAAAGGAGCGATATGTAACATTGATACCAAGCGTTTAAAATGGGTACTGCAGTCCAAATTTAAAATATTGGCGGGAGTTGTCTCCCCCGCCCCCTCCTCCCCAGACTCGAATCTCAGGGGTTGTTAGGTTGAGGACACGCAACAGGAACAAGCAAACTGACAATAACTACATTTCCATCCAAGGATTTTTTGCGAAAAAAATTTTTAGCGCATCAAAATATAGCTGATGGAAACGCAAATTATCGCTAAAATTTCACAAGTGTCGACATAATATTTTCAGTTTGACTCTAGCGCATAAACTCTATGTCGATACATCATTTGTCGCGAAAATCTGGTTTGGAAACACTTTTTGTTGAGAAAATTGGCATTAACTAGGGATTCTCTGATACGTGGATCGGTATCGGCTCCGATACTGAAGCTCTTAGATGGATCGGGTATCGGTCCGACAAGCACGATCCAAATCCGATACTGTGTGTTAGTCATGTTTGTTACTGTCAAGCTCAAAAAATGACATAAAAGAACCATAAAAACACCATTAAAGCAGTTCATATGACTCGTGCATTTTATTCAAAGCCACTTGAAGATGTGCTATAGCTCTGTGAATCACAAAAGGCTGTGTTTAATAAGTACATATATAGTATGCGCAGCACCAGCGCATTAGTGAATGGTGCTGCTCTGTTGACAAACTCATGCACAGGCTGGTGATGCACTCGCAGCTATTTTTAGCCTTCACAGCGGTGCGCGATATTTGAGCGCTACTCAAGAACAGCATCTCGGATGTAGATGCTCAATAGTTCGGTTCACTTATAATATGCATTTAGGACGGCACCAAAGGTGCATTTTACCAGAATTTGAATAAGAAGCTAATTAAACTACTGTGAACTTGCCTACAAACAGACACATACAGGACTTCCTGGAGAGTTTAGAATGTCAAAATAAAAGCGTGAGGGTTTAAAAAGTGCACTTGTTAAATATATTACTGTTGTATTTAAAATTAAAAGTCAATAATAATATTAATAAATTATTATTATTATTATTATTATTGTCATCATTAGTATTTGTTTACAATTTATAACAATATTTAAGTTGAATGGGTTCCAAAAAATAATTGTGAATGAAAATTGGACTGATGTCTTACAACTAAATTGAACAACAAAAAAAAGAGATCTGAATCCTTTAAAGTCCAGATGCAAGTTGAAGTAAAAAGAAAGGGAAAAAAAAAAGGGCAAAAATAAAACACAGGTTTCTTTTCTACTGAAGACTGGAGTTACTGTTAATTTTGCTGCTACATTATCCAGTATACTAGTTAATAATAAAGTGTTTCTTAATAAGCTATACATTTATATTGAAATAATGTGCAGTTAGAGATTTGTGTTTCTTTGCATATTAAAGAGTACTCCCAATTAGTTCCACACAATAATGTAATGTAAAGATATTCTAAACTGATTATACAAAAAAACAACACTGGTATCGGCTTGGGATCGGTATCGGCCGATACTGAGATTTTTGGAATCGGATCGGAAGAGAAAAAGTGGCATCGGTGCATCCCTAGCATTAACGCAAAAATTTAGTGTCACATGACAGAATTTTCCCCAATCGTTAGCCTGTGTTAATCATGACGACAGTATCATTAATCCTTCAAAGCCAATTTATTGTACGTGATTATGGATTGATCTTTACGGCATATAGATCCGATGCTGCAAACATGACACTTCCAGGAGTGCCAACACAAATATCTCATATCATGCACATTGACAAGTGCACGGAGAACAAATGAATGGCCACTGTTTGTGATTAATTTAATCACGATAGCCATCCGTTTATTTAAGTTGCTTTATCACACCATTCAAAATAATAGATGGCAGTAATGGAATTAGCCCACAATACAAAAACATATAATTTCTGTGCACAAAGATTTTTTAAATTAAAAATAAATGCACAATATTAAAAATATTATTCAGGACATAATGCAGTTGTGATGGCGATGCTTTAGATGATTGTTCAAAATAGCCTATTGAATATCAGGAATGTGTCTCATGTAAACCCTGATATTACACCGCATACATTTTTCTTTAATAGCTTTTCACACAGCATATACACATCGATGGATGGTCCTCAGGTGCAACATCAGGTCCAATATTACAGTCCTATCAGAAGGGCAAGCGCTCCCTTTTGATTGCAATTCCTCGTCTTCTGGTTGCATTTATTTGTGAAATTTAAAATGACAGTTTGCAGTAAGCAAAAGGTACGCAATTAGCGATAAACACATTTCTGTCACATTTATGGAAACGGCTTAAGGGCAGATGTCCCTAATCCCCCCCGCCCCCAAAACTTTTGGTAAAATGGGGAGAGTATTAAGACAATTAATTGAAATTAGACAAGCTTACTGTCATTTTAATTTCACAATAAGTGCAATCAGAAGAGGAATTGCAATCAAAAGGGATCAGTTGCCCTTCTGATAGGACTGTAATATTGGTCCTGATGTTGCGCCTATCGCAGGTTGCCACCGGTTCTCACCTGAAAGCAAATTATCATGGCCCTGTTCAAGCTGGCAACCTGCACCAAGTAGTGGGGAAACTTTCAGTCTTAGTATAAGGACCATCCATGGATGTGTATATGCTGTGTGCACAGCTATTAAAGGTGTAATATCAGGGTTTACATATGATACATTCCTGATATTCAATAGGCTATTTTAAACAATCATTTAATCTAAAGCATTGCCATCACAATTGCATTATGTCCTGCATATTTGTCCAGTAACTTTTAGCGACCAACTGAACTTGATTGTCATCTAAAATTAATTTTAGCTTCATAATATATTTAACATTTTCTGAAGAAGAGCTCAGCAAATGCGATCCGAGTTAAAGAGGGTTAGATTAAATATTTAGAGAGCACCTATTATGGTTTTTCAAATATTACTTTTCATGTAGTGTGTTATATAGCTGTTTGTGAATGTAAAAAAAGTCTGCAAAGTTTCAAAAATCAAAGTGCACGACAAATGGAGTTATTGACTCCTAAAAGAAAGAACCGATTCTGAACACCTGAAACGAGTCGTTAGTAATTCCAGACTTACCTCCTGTACTAACCTACGTAATTTGGTAACAAAAAACCCACCTCTGGTCTTCACTGGCTGCTCGTGAAGAGCTTTGACCCGCCCTCAAACACTACACTAAGCGGTAGACCAATCACAACAGACTGGGACATCTGACCAATCAGAGCAGGGTAGGCTCTCTGAAAGGAGGAGTTTAGAATGAATCATTTAGAATGGATCATTGAGTCATTTTTGATACTGGGGAAAAAAAGGTAATGCTGCAGTTTAAATTATGAGCAAATTAAATGTTTTTTTGACCTTGGATGCATGTAAATCTATTGTATGAGACCTTTAAAACAAAATTAGGCACATTTAAAAACATATATAGGTGCTCTTTAAGTTTTAAAATGTTCAAAAGCTAGTTTTCTGAAAAGGAACTCGGCATTGGACAAATAACTATAACAGTAACTAACAGTAAACTATGTGTAATATGTAAACTTTTTGATGCACTACACTTTTTGTCACAAAAAAACCTTTGATGGAAACGTAGTTAGTGACGTGCACAGACATTAGCAGGGACAGCGGCGGAAGGATAAAAAGGCACTGATTTTTGTTCTTTTTTAAATTAGTAGTTATAAATACTTAACTGATTTCTTTGCTTTTTGAGTATTTAACCATTTTCTTGTATATAAAGTTGAAGTCAGAAGTTTACATACACCTTAGCCAAATACATTTAAACTCAGTTTTCACAATTCCTGAAATTTAATCATAGAAAACATTCCCTGTCTTAGGTCAGTTAGGATCACTACTTTATTTTAAGAATGTGAAATAATAGTAGAGAGAATGATTTATTTCAGCTTTTATTTCTTTCGTCAAATTCCCAGAAGGGATGAGCTCGAGTACTCGGGTACTCGGACATGGCAGCAATGATCGATCATGAAAACGATGATCGATAGTGATCACGCATGATGTGGCTTTTCACTTAATTCAAAATCCAGTGACAATTACCTGACAACTAAACACACAAACAGAGAAGGAGCTTATTTTTAATTTTGAAATTATGTTGTGGTTTTGAGGGGTACATTGTCAGAAACGTCTCATAGCAGCTAAACTGATACAACACTGCAATGCTATCGTTATGACAATCAAAAGAGAGTGTAATTAATTGTGTTTTGAACACCTGTCTCTGCAAAACGTTTGCTAAACACATTTTATTATAATTCATGTAAGAATTTTGACTCGTTAATGGCTATTATTTAATAAAAGTAAATGTTTGTCACTGACTGTGAAGTAACACGCACCTGCATCTTGACGAAATGGGAGTTGAAGATTTCTGCACGAGTTTCCAAGTTAGATGTCCAATATAAAGTGTCATTCTGTTGCACTTTCCCCAGTTGAAATGTGGAAATTCAGACTCTCCGAGTTGAATGGAACGCTTCATGAATGACAGCAACAATACAGAGCATAGCGGCTTTCCTCACAAGAGCGAACATTTGGGGACACACACACACACACACCAGGCGCATTTGGCAGTGGACTCAATGCGCTGAAGCAACACATATACAGCAAGCGTTTCAAACAGCTAGACCGTGCAGCTAAATGGAACACAATGCAGCGTCTTTAAACTGAACTTCAATTTAACACGCATATTAAAAACGCGATGGTTATGGCGTCTCCTGTTATTTGAAAATAGACTGTTCAGACAGTCACTGAAAAAACTGGTGCGTGCTTACTAAGATTACTACAGTAACTTCAAGGACGAACAGACAGACGTGCATTGGGCACATTCTTTCAGAGCTGGACAGCGAATCTTCACAGAATGATAAAATATGTATTATATTTTGAATCTTTTGTGCAACAGCCATAGATGTTTGTCAGACATGTTATTATATATACAGTTATGAACATGTAATCGCCGCTCGAGTACTCGACAAGTACTCGAGTAAGTATTCTGAGTACTCGAGTAGACAAAATGCCCAAAATGCCTATCCCTAATTCCCAGTGGGTCAGAAGTTTACATACACTTTGTTAGTATTTGGTAGAATTGCCTTTAAATTGTTTAACTTGGGTCAAACGTTTCTGGTAGCCTTCCACAAGCTTCTCACAATAAGTTGCTGGAATTTTGGCCCATTCCTTCAGACAGAACTGGTGTAACTGAGTCAAGTTTGTAGGCCTCCTTGCTCGCACATGCTTTTTCAGTTCTGCCCACAAATTTTCTATTGGATTGAGGTCAGGGCTTTGTAATGGCCACTCCAGTACCTTGCCTTTGTTGTCCTTAAGCCATTTTGCCACAACTTTGGAGGTATGCTTGGGGTCATTGTCCATTTGGAAGACCCATTTGAGACCGAGCTTTAAGTTCATGGCTGATGTCTTGAGATGTTGCTTCAATATATCTACATAATTTTCCTTCCACATGATGCCATCTATTTTGTGAAGTGCACCAGTCCCTCCTGCAGCAAAGCACCTCCACAAGATGATGCTGCCACCCCCATGCTTCATGGTTGGGATGGTGATCTTCAGATTGCAAGCCTCACCGTTTTTCTTCCAAACATAATGATGGACATTATGGCCAAACAATTACATTTTTGTTTCATCAGACCAGAGGACATTTCTCCAAAAAGTAAGATATTTGTCCCCATGTGCACTTGCAAACTGTAGTCTGGCTTTTTTTATGGCAGTTTTGGACCAGTGGCTTCTTCCTTGCTGAGCAGGGTTATGTCGATATAGGACTCATTTTACTGTGGATATAGATATTTGTCTGCCTGTTTCCTCCAGCATCTTCACAAGGTCCTTTGCTGTGTTTCTGGGATTGATTTGCACATTTCGCACCAAACTACGTTCATCTCTAGGAGACAGAATGCGTCTCCTTCCTGAGCGGTATGATGGCTGCGTGGTCCCATGGTGTTTATACTTGTGTACTATTGTTTGTACAGATGAACGTGGTATCTTCAGACATGTGGAGGTCTAAGAATTTTTCTTTCTGAGGTCTTGGCTGATTTCTTTTGATTTTCCCATGATGTCAAGCAAAGAGGCACTGAGTTTGAAGGTAGGCCTTAAAATACATCCACAGGTACACCTCCAATTGACTCCAATTATCAGAAGCTAAATTAGGCTTGACATAATTTTCTGGAATTTTGCAAGCTGCTTAAACACACAGTTAACTTTGTGTATGTAAATTTATGACCCACTGGAATTGTGGTAGTCTAGGCCTGTCATGATAATTACGTAATCGACTTATCATACGATATATGGACATGACCTCGATCATTTTTGCTGACCTCGATATTACCAATTGTTACATAAGAATGAATGTCACCAACATTGTAGCCAGTCACGCTGCATCTGTGCTCTTGTCTGCCCTTTTTTTTTTTTAAATTTATTTATTTTTTTTTTTTGGAGGTGGGGCTCTGACAGCTCCTCTACACACACACACACACACACACACACACACACACAGCGACAGGTGAAGATTACGTGTTACTCGATTCTAATAGGTGTTTTAATACAGGGCTCGACATTAACGCTTGTCTGGGACAAGTGGAAATTTTGAACGGGCAAGTTAAGGAGAATTTTACTTGCCTGACCGGACAAGTAGCCTGATTAAAATCTCAATAACGAATGTTAGCTAAATAGAGCGGGATATTGGGGATTGAGCACAATTTTAATCTTTCCTGCATGTTTCACTTTCAAAATGCGGGGAATTCCCTCTGTCGTGTCGCCCTCTCTCCCTCTTGCCTTCATTTGTTGTGCAGCTTTCAGCAGCTTGTGAGTGCGAGCAGTTGGGAAGTGCGTATGTACTGAACTTTAGATTTTATATATATAAACGGGTATAAACCTGTTAATTGGACATGCGAATTTTGTTATACCATGTCTCTATAAGCGAGCGACGTGATAAAACTATTGCTCCTGTTTATAATCAACAAAGCTGTCTTCATCGCAAGTGTGCAACGTTGGAGAAATCTAGTTTTGTCTCGTCACATCGTGGCGCTCCCTCATAAAACAGCAAGAAAGGCAGAAATTGCAAAAACGCTTTGTGTAATAAAACCATCTGTAGAGTGAAGAGAAACACTTAAAACAGACTTATGCACCGGTTACATCTCTCATCTTTCTAGAGCTCCATCTAATGTATGTAGCCGAGGTATTTTCTCTGCCACGTGAATCAATTTTAATAAGTATATAACAATATACATTATAATAATATTAACACTATAACATTAATAAATTATGCACAATGAAAACATTATCTATCTTTAATATCTGTTTTGAATATACAACATAACTGATTTAGCAGCAAGGTTCTCAGGATTTAATTGGTTAAAATTTTCAATGCATTTTGTCAATATTAAACAGCCGTTTTTAATGCAACTGATGAGAATTGACTTGTATCAATTGTAATGAAATAATTGAGAGATAATTTACCCCAAAATTAAAATTTGGTAACGCTTTACAAAAAGGTTCCATTTGTTAACGTTAGTTAACTACATCAGTTAACATGAACTAACAGTAAACACCACTTTTATATAATTTATTAATCTTGGTTAATGTTAATTCCAACATGCAGTATAATAATACATTTACATTAAAAAAAAAGTTGTATTTGTTAACATTAGTTCATGCACTATGAACAAAGAACAATTGTATTTTTTTAGTAACTAACAACTAAGATTGATAAATGCTGTAAAATATTGTTCATTTGTTAGTTCATGATAGGTAATGCATTATCTAATGTTAATGAACCGTATTGTAAAATTTTACCAAAAATTATGTCATCATTACTTGCCTTTATGTTGTTCCAAACCTGTCTGACTTTCTATCTCCCATGGAACTCAAAAGATGATGTTAGTGAGAATGTTAGTTTCAGTCTCGAACCACTTTTTAGTTTATGAAAAAAAAAAAAAAAAAAGATGCAGTGACAAACGTTCTGCCAAAAATCTAATTCTGTGTTCCTCAGAAGAGAGAAATTCATACAGGCTTGAGGGTTAGTAATGATTTACCATCATTCTGCACTGTTCTTAATCCCTATCAGGTTTAAGTGATGACGATGGAGGCTTTTCTTTTTTTCTTTCTTCCTTTCTTTTGATTTTGTCTCCGGACAAGTAACTTTTTGTGAATGACCAATTTACTTGTCCGAAGGACAAGCACATGACGATGCTTAATGTCGAGCCCTGTAATGGGGGTTTTCCCAATGACTGCATAATTCCAGCCAGAATGTTTGGAAGAATCAAAGCTGCATTCCACAACTCCGGTGTGGGAACATTTTAGCTTTAAGCTGAATGAGAGAGGAGAGTCCATTAATGTGAATGTGCCGGTATGCCAACTTTTAAAAAAAAGTTTTTTTAAAAAAAAACTTTTTTTTACTTTTTGACATTCCAATTCCAATGTCTGAATATTCTTAAGAATTAAAAGTTCATTGCTCTTTGAAAAGGTGTTCTTGCATTATTATGCTATTATATTATTATATCAAAGGCATAAAATGGTCTTAAAATGACAGTTATATCGTTTATCAAAATTATTTCTGGGACAATATATCGTCCAACAAAAGTAGTTATCGTGACGGGCCTAATATAGTCAATTTAAGTGAAATAATCTGTCTGTAAACAATTGTTGGAAAAATTGCTTGTCATGCACAAAGTAGTTGTCCTAAACGACTTGCCAGAACTATAGTTTGCTAATATGAAATATGTGGAGTGGTTAAAAAATTAGTAGGGCTGCCCCCGACCAAAAATGTTCCTAGTCAACTAGTAGGTGTTAATTTGAAACATTAGTCGACTAGTCGCACGTTTATGATATTTATTTAATTACTTATATATTCTGGGGGGCATCAGAAAATGGTTTGAGTTCCAGGGCTGAGAAAGAATGTTATAAATAACATTGCTAACACTGTTGTACATTACAGAGAAATACTAAACCGTAATAGTGAGCCTTTGAAATATAAATTTTGCAAGCGCACGCACGAAGCGAGCCGCAGCGACATCGGCAAAAGCGGGAATGATTATGAATGTGTCGGAAAAACCAGCAAGAGACTGTCTGAACATTTTGTTAATTTATAGAGAGAAATGCACATTAGGGTTGTGCAGACAGACAATGATCTCTGGGATCGAAGATGGTCAGAGTGATCGCCAATAGCTGATGCCTTTGACCATGTCAAGACGATAATTGGCTTGTTTTCCCATGTATTAAATTATTATTATTTATTAGGCTGTTATTATCAAATTAATATTACAAATAATTTGCCCCATGGCACACAGACACGCGCTTGAAGAAACACACTTTATTATATTATTAAGAACAGATGACAGAAAAGCCGTCTATGCGCATGTATGTTTGTACGGAGGCGTGCAGTCTCGTGGAACACGCATGTAAAAGGTTCTCTTTCTTTGTTGCTGTATTCTGAATTCTTTTTTTGTTACAACAACAGTATCGTCTCTTGAGTGCTGCAAATGACCTCAAACATCTCAACTCAGGAGGTGCTTTGAGTTCAGTTTGCTTTGTTTCCACAGAGCAGTTCATTGTGACAGAAACTCTGCACCCTATGCATCTGTGATTAAAACATAAAATAATACAAAAACACGTTCACCTCGAACCATGATTTATATTTCAGTGATTATCATCATCATTATAATTGTTTACATTTATAATTGTTTTTATGTCTTCATTTGTGTAAGTAATTTTCTGCCTGCATGTTTAGATGGAGACTTGCCTGATGGTAAATGGAAAGGTGCTGATATATATATATAATAGATAGATAGATAAAATATCCATCACTTCATTATTTTATTTGCTTTTTTGTTTGGAGTGCAATTTGAATTGAAAAATGTATTTGATTTAAGTTTTTCGTTTTTTAAATAAATTTAATTTTCAATGCAAAATCACCAAAGCAAGAATATTCGCCGATCCCTAAGCCCCGGGGTTGCCGATGTAATTGGATATTGCGGTGTGTGTGTGTGTGTGTACACACCACACACATAGTTGTGCTCAAAAGTTTGCATACCCTCGGAGAATTGGTAATGTATGTACCATTTTTAAAGAAAACATGAGTGAGCAGGCAAAACACATTTCTTTTATTTCTTATGGGATTCATATTCAACTGAAGGTTATAACAGAATGGCACAATCATGAAACAAAACATGGCAACAAAGAAATTAAATGACCCCAGTTCAAAAGTCTGCATACCCATAGTTCTTAATACTGTGTATTGCCCCCTTTAGCATCAGTGACAGCGTGCAGTCTTTTGTAATAGTTGTCTATGAGGCCCCAAATTCTTGCAGGTGGTATAGCTGCCCATTCGTCTTGGCAAAATGCCTCCAGGTCATGCAAAGTCTTTGGTCGTCTTGCATGAACCGCACGTTTGAGATCTCCCCAGAGTGGCTCAATGATATTAAGGTCAGGAGACTGTGATGGCCACTCCAGAACCTTCACCTTTTTCTGCTGTAACCACTGGAGGGTCAACTTGGCCTTGTGCTTAGGGTCATTGTCGTGCTGGAAAGTCCAAGAGCGTCCCATGCGCAGCTTTTGTGCAGAAGAATGCAAATTGTCTGCCAGTATTTTCTGATAACATGCTGCATTAATCTTGCCATCAATTTTCACAAGATTCCCCGTGCCTTTAGAGCTCACACACCCCCAAAACATCAGTGAGCCACCACCATGCTTCACAGTGGGGATGGTATTCTTTTCACTATAGGCCTTGTTGACCCCTCTCCAAACATAGTGCTTATGATTGTGACCATAAAGCTCTATTTTGGTCTCGTCACTCCAAATTACAGTGTGCCAGAAGCTATGAGGTGTGTCAAGGTGTTGTCGGGCATATTGTAACTGGGCTTTTTTGTGGCATTGGCGCAGTAAAGGCTTCTTTCTGGCAACTCGACCATGCAGCTCATTTTTGTTCAAGTATCATCGTATTGTGCTCCTTGAAACAGCCACACCATCTTTTTCCAGAGCAGCCTGTATTTCTCCTAAGGTTACCTGTGGGTTTTTCTTTGTATCCCGAATAATTCTTCTGGCAGTTGTGGCTGAAATCTTTCTTGGTCTACCTGACTGTGGCTTGGTATCAAGAGATCCCCGAATTTTCCACTTCTTAATAAGTGATTGAACAGTACTGACTGGCATTTTCAAGGTTTTGGATATCTTTTTATATCCTTTTCCATCTTTATAAAGTTCCATTACCATGTTATGCAGGCCTTTTGACAGTTCTTTTCCGCTCCCCATGGCTCAGTATCCAGCCTGCTCAGTGCATCCACGTGAGAGCTAACAAACTAACTGACTATTTATACACAGGCACTAATTGCAATTTAAAAAGCCCCAGGTGTGGGAAATGAACCTTTAATTGGCATTTAAACCTGTGTGTGTCACCTTGTGTGTCTGTAACAAGGCCAAACATTCAAGGGTATGTAAACTTTTGATCAGGGCCATTTGGGTGATTTCTGTTATCATTATGATTTAAAAAGGAACCAAACAACTATGTTATGATAAATGGCTTCATATGATCACTATCCTTAAAAACAAATAATTCTTTTTTCTTTTCTTTTTTTTTTTTTTTTTTGCATGATCAGTCATATTTTCAAAATCAGTGCCAAAATTTCACAATTTCTGCCAGGGTATGCAACCTTTTGAGCGTGTGTGTGTGTGTGAAGGAGGGAACAAATTTATTCACACACATGATGTATTTTCCCGGACAATGAAATACCTGTCCGGTAGAGAATGCACAGATGAAGTAGTTCTTTGCCAGAGAGATGTTGACAACTGTTGTAAAACCATCTTTCAAAAAGTTGAACAACACACATTTTAATTGCACTTATTTTTTTCCAGTTTCATTTGAATTTTTAGTTAAAATAAATTAAAAATAAAGTTCAAAGTTTGAAGGTGTTTTGCTTTATTGTGTAGGCTTAATCCTATCCCTGCTTAACGAAAAGTACCCCATAGTACCACCTGGTGTTCGATGTTTTCATGTGGAGTTTTTTTTTTTTTTTTTTGCGACCAAACGACCAATCAAAACTTTGTCGACCAAGACTCTTCTCATCGACTAATGTTTGGTTGACTATCAGGGGGCAGCCCTAAAAATTAGTTTTAATGACTTAAGTGTATGTAAACTTCTGACTTCAACTGTATATACTAATAATTTTATATACACTCACTAAGTACTTTATTAGGAACACCTGTACACCTACTTATTCATGCGATTTTATCTAATCAGCCAATCGTGTGGCAGCAGTGTGATGCATAAAATGCAGATATGGGCCAGGAGCTTCAGTCGATGTTCACATCAACTATCAGAATGGGAGCGAAATGTGATCTCAGTGATTTCAACCGTGGCATGATTGTTGGTGCGAGACGGGTTGGTTTGAGTGTTCCTACAACTGCTGATCTCCTGGGATTTTCACGCACAACAGTCTTGAGTTTACTCAGAATGGTGGCAAAAAAAAACATCCAGTGAGCGTAAGTTCTGTGGATGAAAACACCTTGATGAGAGAGGTCAACGGAGAATGACCAGACTGGTTTGAGCTGACAAAGGCTACAGTAACTACGATAACCCCTCTGTACAATTGTAGTGAGCAGAATTGCATCTCAGAATGCACAACACGTCGAACCTTGAGGTGGATGGGCTACAACAGCAGAAGAACACATCAGGTTGCACTTCTGTCAGCCAAGAACAGAAAGCTGAAGCATTTTGCGGAAAAATAAAGCAAATCACTAAAGCAATTGCGTGAAGGCACTGTTATTCCAGGATAAAATGTGATTATTTTTATTTTTTTTCTTATTACTGTTGTCGTGATGAAGCATATATCTCTGGTGAGCTTTTCAAACGATTGAAAGCGTACGTTTGATTGTCAGACCGCGCTTGTGCGCACATACTTTGACTGACCGCTGCTCTCATGTAACATCAGCTATGCTCCGATATTCCTTCATTTAATTTGTTACATTCTTTTGCAGTATATTTCTCTGTCTAACTGTACTGGGATTCAGCGATACAGAGGACTACCATAAATACTTTTGAAGATGGACACCTCACAATTGAAAGGCTCTAAGGCTATTGATAAATATATTTTTGATGAATTTGTAATGCGGACTGTGTGTTGAGTAGCGCTTGATGATGAAATAACGTGGGCCGCGTGTTGAGTAGTGCTGTAATAGTGCAAAGGCTTGCCTCAGGAATGATAATTAGGCCATGCTGATATTGATTAGTAACATTCCTGGAGTGTGTAGGTATGTAACATAATTAATATTCATGAACTGAACCTTACCCATAGTGGGCCCTCAAAGCACATTTTGGGTGGGATACTAGAGGTGCTTTATAGAATTATTCAATGGTTTTGAAGTGACTTTCATTGGTAGTATGTATTTGTCACAGCTAAAATAGATCTCTCCCATTACAATCAACAAAGCCATCTACATTGAAAGTGCCCATTGCCCAATGTAACATACCTTCAGTTGATGGATACCCCATTTGTATTTTTGGCGTGCTACACCGCTGTTCCTCCCATTCTCATTGCCCCATCTTTCACTTGGAAGTGTTGATGATGGATTTTTTTTTTTTTTTTTATATAATGTAGATGGACACCAGTGTTGGTGAGGAAGGTGTTGATGGTTTAGAGGTGGACAGCAGAATCATTGGCCTCATCTATACTGCACGGATGAACTCCAAGAAAGGGTACGCACACAAAATCCTGCATACTGAATTTAAGTTTGACTGATGTATTCTGTTGTCCAATATCTGTATTTAAAATTTTTTTTAAAAAAAAACATTTAATTGAAATTGCTAAATGTTGTCATCAGGCACTCAGGTGACAAATGGAAACAAGTAAGGTTTAGGAGCCCACCCTCATCTGCAGTTGTCCACACACCGGAGCATGCTGAAAGGGTACACGCTTTTTATTTACACGACCCATTTGCGATAACTTGGATCTGTAGTATATAGATCAGATCAGATTCATCTTTGTAATATTCTAAGCTTAAGGTTAGAGCTCATGTATGTGAGTTGTATGTTTGTTTGTGTAGAGGCCAGATGTTGTTAAAGTTTTGGATGAAGCTCTCGTGAAGGCAACTGTAAACCTGGATGAACTTGATAAACTTCACAAGGTAAAATGGGGAACAGAACAGAAAGCTTCCTACAAATGGTCATCACTAGTGATATGATATTAGCAGTTAGCAGCACTAGTGATATGCTTCTAGCAAGTATTCTAGAGTGCCCTTTTCACACTTTCTTGTTTGTGGGCGATCGGGAAGAACACAAATAACCAGTGCCACTACATTGTTCATATTTGCACAAGTTCTAAAAAAAGTAAGTCTGGATTTGTTTTTCCATGAATTTCTAAAAGATGCTGAGCTTTGTACGAGCTTGGTGGGTTCAGGCAATTAAACGCAAAGGAGAAATTTGTTATTAAACGAGAAAGAACTTCGCATTTTCAACATTAGGACTTACAGCAGTCGCTTACAGGTGGAATTGTAAAACGCTTTGAAACCTTAGCTGTACTGTCACTGTTTCAATGGAATGATTACACATCACAACCAGGGTTGACGGGGTTAGAAGTTGGATGCAAATTTTTGCAATTTATGGTGACAGATTTGTAGACTGTTCCTTTAATAAGTAAATCTACTGATTTAACACACAACCTGTCAACAAGAACTCATTTTTATCGACTTGCCTTCGTATTTGTGCAGATTACCCTTGGAAAAACAACTTGTAACTAGGGCTGGGCAATATGACAATATATATTGTGGCAACGGTATAAAGTGTCAGTCAGTACAGATTTTGCTATATCGTGTATCGCGATATGTAAATATCCATGTGCGCAGCGTGAGCGTATCTATCAGTGGGCACGCTTCACATGAGACTGAAGACAGGCTTGAGAGGGGAATGAATTGCGGCCAGTAAAAGCACCGGTTTGTGCAAATTTAATGCCAGATTCACTAAAGGAATTATGTAGGTCAGGTCAGCGCCGTTGAAAAGAGTTGTGACACTGTTGAACTTGCCGTCATGTGGTTCATGTAGCTCTCAATAGTTCCAAACAAATCCGCACTGTCAACCTGTTTGATTGGATTTAAGCGGGACAGACAGCATCAGCGACTATATTTGCAGCAATTTTCTGTAAATATTAATGCATAATGTGCATTGATTTACTACGTTTATAGTAGCATTTTTTTCTGGGGAGTGATGGAGAGACAGCATAAATCAGTTTTTCTGTTTAATTTTGGAGGGAAGGGGATTGCACAGATAACATAGAATACATTTACAGTATGCATGTATTAATATTTTTCTCGTGCTTCTATGGTCAAAATTACTCATTTACATTTATTCATTTGGCAGATGCTTTTATTCAAAGCGACTTACAAAAGAGGAAAACATTATAAACAAATCATCTTAAGGAGACAGTGGTACGAAAAGTCCTGTATTATAAAGTTTCACTAGCATCAGAATAGTATTATTCAAGACAGATAAAAGTGCAACAAGAATTTTTCTTTTTTTTTTTTTTTTAAGTGACTGGTTAAGTACTCATGAAAAAGATGTGTTTTTAGCCATTTTTTGAAGACAGAAACTGAGTCAGCTTCGCGGATGGAGTTGGGAAGGTCATTCCACCAACGTGGTACGGTGAAACAAAGTCTGGGAAAGTGTTTTGGTGCCTCTGTGTTGGTACAACAAGGCGCCGTTCCTTAGCCAGCCTCAGGCTTCTGGTGGGAATGTAGCTCTGCAGAAATGATTTTAGGTATGCTGGAGCAGACCCAGTGACTTCTGTATGTCATCATCAGAGCCTTGAATTTGATACATGCATCAACCAGCAGCCAGTGAACCTCACATCCTAATATTGTCTTATGTTAAGATATTCACATAAGCATGCACAACAAGTGAATATCAATGAATGCAAGCAACTTCTCAATTTAACCCAAGAAAAAGTTTGGTCAATAGTGCAAAATAAACAAGACAACCAATTGCATTCAACAAAACATTTTATTATATAGTATATCCAGGGAGAGGGTAGATAAGTTTTTCCTTGAATGGGCAGTCTTCATAGAAACTCATTCGACCTCCTACTGGGAGAGAAAGATGGCAGAAGCAAGCCAGGAAAGGCATAAAAGTGTTCAGAATAGCCATGGCATTCTTTTTTTTGGGGGGGGGTTTTTCCCCTTTTTCTCCCAATTTGGAATGCCCAATTCCCAATGCGCTCTAAGTCCTAGTGGTCGCATAGTGATTCGCCTCAGTCCGGGTGGCGGAGGACGAATCCCAGTTGCCTCCGCGTCTGAGACAGTCAACCCACGCATCTTATCACGTGGCTTGTTGAGTGCGTTGCCACAGAGACATGGCGCGTGTGGAGGCTTCACGCCATCCACCGCGGCAACCGCTCAATTCACCATGCGCCCCACCGAGAACAAACCACATTATAGCGACCACGAGGAGGTTACCCCATGTGACTCTACCCTCCCTAGCAACCGGGCCAATTTGGTTGCTTAGGAGACCTGGCTGGAGTCACTCAGCACGGCCTGGGATTCGAACTAGCGAACTCCAGGGGTGGTAGCCAGCGTATTTTACCACTGAGCTACCCAGGCCCCAGCCATAGCATTCTTCCTTTCATTGCAACAGTAGGAAGAAAAGGAGATCTGGTCACCTGGCCATGAGCACTCCATAAACTTCACTGAATGATGACTGCTCAAAACATCTCCAGACACACATTCAAGAACCACAGAGTCAAATACTTGTCCATACAATGATAGCAAAAACATTCAAACTCCATGCCACAAGTAATGCTACATTTACTTGAATTTTTGGGTGAGGGCATTCCACTGCCAGAAGCAGACAGTGGTTGAAGATGTATTCAGATCTTTTACTTAAGTACCAAAGTACTAATACCACACTTTGGAAAAAATAATCCACTACAAGTAAAAGTCCTGCATTCAAAATCTTACTTAAGTAAAAGTATGTAAGTATTATCAGCAAAATGTACTTAAAGTACCAAAAGTAAAAGTACTTACTCTGCAGAAAAATGTTCCCTGTCAGTGTTTTACTATTATATAGGTTTGTGGTTTAATATTACTGCTACATTAATGTGTGTTGCATTTTACTGCTGTAGATGTTTAAGGTTGAGCTAATTTTAACTACTTTATATACTGTTGGGTAGTTTAATCTACAGCAATGCATTATATTCTATCATCATATTCTGTCATATGTTTGTAACGTCGCTGTCCTATGCAAACCACGTATCTAAAAAAGTAAACTTTTCCTGATCTCAGAAAAACAGCCCTGTTTTCATCTTTGTGACTATGCATTTTCTAGCTAATCCAAGGGAAGTTTTAAATAGTTTATTCAGCTTAAAATGTAGGAGAATTTTCTCAACCCATAAAGGAACACTTAATCTTTCAGTTTATAACAGACATTAAAAATTACCACATTTGGAGATGCATGGTTTTCACTGGACAGGAAGGGTATGAAAAAATTGTAAACTGAAAAGTAACTATTAAAGCTGTCAGACAAATGTAGTGGAGTAATAAGTACAATATTTGCCTCTGAGATGTAGTAGAGTAAAAGTATAAAGATGCATTAAATGGAAATACTCAAGTAAATTACAAGTACCTAAAATTTACACTTAAGTACAGTACTTGCGTAAATGTACTTGGTTACATTCCACCACTGGAAACAGACAATGTCATAGGCCCCAGAGAAGACCGGGTCTTGAGTCGAGTCGAGCCTGTTGCTGCTGGAGAGAACTAGGAGTAGTAAAGAAAGATGAAACCATGTTAAGGTTAATACATTGAAGGACATACATTAAATACATATAGAAAGCCAATGTTTCCCAAAGATTTTGAGGTAGAGATTACAAAAGTGAGAGTACACGCCTACAGTTAGGTCCATACGGATTTGCACATTGGCATGATTTCTGTCCAGTACATTGAATCTGAAATTAAATAATGACTATGGACTTAAGTGCAAACTCTGTTTAAATTTGTGGGTATTTTCAGATGTATCAAGTGAACCAAGTAGTAATTATAGCCATTTGACAGACTGCCAATTTCAGAGGACCAAAAGGTATTGCACAAGTTCCTATAAACCTAAATAAAATGATCATATTTAGTACTTGGTTGCAGATTCTTTGAATTTGATGACCAAATAAAACCCTAATAATAAAGCTGAAAGTCTGCATTTTAAACTCCTAATCATTGTTTCATTTAAAATCCAATGTGCTAAAGGACAGAGCCAAAATAACCAAAAATTGTGTCATTTGTCCAAATACAGTGACCAGTCTGTATAAATTCCAAACCAGCCTTACACCTGTAGGCTAGCCCAACACCTAAACTTCTCCTTCCTACAATTACAAGGGTTCGGACATTGTGTACATGGGGTATGTTCACCATTAGGAATCGGGTTAATCCCTGGCAGCATTTCAGCAGTTCCCTCTACTTGTGACCACTGCTAGGCAACACCATGCGGATGTGCCTGGTGACTAACAATCTCCCTAATAAAAGTAACAACACAGAAAAATTAATTATCAGTGGTGCAAACTCATCGGGGGTTTGGAAGCACATTATGCTGCTGATCTTATCACCCGTCACTGATGCACTGTCTAACAAACGATGTGTGTAATGACTGAATTAACCAAGGAACAACCTTGCTAGAAACCAGCTAGCCATGTTATCTAGTTCAACTAGCTACCATTCATTGAAATTTGGTGTACTAATACGGTATGGTCTTGTACTAAGTGTTGCTAACTTTAACAACCAATCTAATCATCGAAGATAAACTTTGTTAACGAACACAATAACTGCAATTAATTTGAGGTAAATGTAGGCCAACTGACATCTGGCATCTCATGTTAGCTAACAGCAATTAGAATCTAACTAGCTATTATCTAACGATAAATATTAACTAGAGCTGGCTACATAAAATACCAGTATTGACTAGATTCATGAGAGGTCAGCTAATGCGTTAAAATATAAAAAAAAAAAAAATGCAGTCATTTCATCAACTTGCCAGCAAGTGTGCTTGAGAAACACTGAAATGAATGGGGTTCAGTGCTGGAACTATTCAGTGTTTGGAAATATCGGTTGCCCCATGACACGCGTCACTTCTGCATTCTCCAGTTACAACAGAAGTCTATAGCAGTGTCACAACTCTCTTTCAACGGTGCTGGGTCAGGCAATGGCACTCACACTTTGCAATTCTGATTTTGCGGGCCAGTTCTGAGCACGGATATATAGCGGATGTATAGCGGAGGATGCAACAGTCCACCATCATCTGACACACTCTGCTGTGCAGCGTCACTGTGATCCAGACACCTGGAATCGCCTCTTTAATATGCCGAGGTGCACTTAACTACACAATACGTCTTTACTTCTCCATCATTTGATTTAAGTAATTCTGATATAGTCAACAGAAAAGTCAAGAAAATAAAAAGGAGCTTGTTTAAAAAAAAAATAAAAGTAACCCCTTTTCTGCCCAATTCCCACAACTTACTAGGTCCTCGTGGTGGCGTGGTTACTCACCTCAATCCGGGTGGTGGAGGACAAGTCTCAGTTGCCTTCGCTTCTGAGACAGCCAAGCCACGAATCTTATCACGTGGCTCGCTGTGTATGACACCGCAGAGACTTGCAGCATGTGGAGGCTCATGTTACTCTCCGCGAACACCCTGACTCCATACTCGCTGAGCTACCCAGGCCCCAAAAGGAGCTTGTTTTTGAAACAGGTGTGACATCTGTGGTGTGGGTTTACAAAAGCAGACAAAAATGTAACCTGCAAACTGTGGCGCAAAAATGACTCAAATCGCAACATAAGCTTTTGCTCATATCACCCATCCCACCCCTACATTTTTTGTTGTAAATGAACAAAATTTCATTAATGATTGAGTACACCAAAAATTCTTCTTCCAAACTGTTTTTGCCTTAAACCAAATCACTATTGTAAGCCTATAAGTATAATAGTAACCCTAGCTGTCGGGATGGATTTCCCGGGAAATTGCATGCTTCTGTCGTTCATCCGTGCATGTTTGTCACGTCTGTAAATAAAGAAAAGAAGGTCCGGTGTTTGTATGGTGCGGTGGAAGGTGTGGTATTAGATTGAAGCTGAAAGCTTGTAGTCACAACAAATGAGCAACGTTGACCATGGATTGTTCAAAAAGGAATCCTCTGGGGATTCATCCATTGTAAATTTAAAGAAACCTAGAACCGAGAAGAGTCTGCAAGCAAAAAGGAAAAACGCCAGAGCCCATATTAAAACATGAATCAGCATTGGCTTGGCTTTTCGGAGGTTGGGACAACTCTCAGATCTGAAAGGATTTAAAACTGCTCAGAGATGGCTTTTCTTGCTGGACAGGTAAAATATTTTATTGGACTGATAATTAGCCTGGTAGCTTTCTTATATTAGGGCAGCAGTTCGTTCGATAGCATTAGCCACTCTAACGGGGCATTTTATTATTTGTTGTTGTACTGCAGTGCTTGATTTTATTTTCAAGGAAGAACAGTGGAAAAATTAAACTTGAGTCAGCAAACTAGCTACATCTTTATCTAATTAGCCAACCAGCGACCACTTCTGCGGTGCATTGTCTAGCTTCACAAAATGATTATGTTGGTAACAATGCCAGTCTCTAAACCAGTTAATAGCTTGGTCTGTTTGTCTAGAATAGCCTGCTAGCTAAGTTATAATTGTTTCCTCTGTTTGACCTTAACTGGTATTAGTAATCAAAATGTCAGTGTTTCCTAACTTTTGTAACATTATTTATTTTAAAACAGTTGTTTTCAATAAGTCAAAACGACAGCAGAAGATATGCTATTTACCTGTTCAAAACATATTTTTATGGCAAATTTTGATGTCATTAGTGACATTTGCTCTGATAAGATGATCACATGTAACCATGAGTACACAGTGTGCTGAAGAGCAGAACCGAAGCCCAATTCACATAATTATCTCTGCAAGTAACTTGCAGTTTTATGCTTCAACCGCTAGAGGGCCAAAAGTTACATAGTGTAGCTTTAACTGTTGATGAAGTAACTTGGACATTACGGTCAACATCTCCAAATGTAAATGACGGAAAAACTTAAGAACTGTGAAAACACACACCTCGGCACCGGCCATAGTTGTGTTTACCCAACAATGACGACTTCTGCTTCGTGAATGCGGAAGTGTGAAAAGGGTCCCTAAACAAACGGGCAAAGGGCAGATGTTGTGCGGCTCTCTTCTGAAGCCTGCAGGCACAGGGTCCTTGTAGGCCTAATATTAAGTTTCATTTAAACCACTTCAGCTGTATAGGTGATGCTGCTGATTTGTGTAGATGTTTTTGTACTTTTATGCAGACTCTAGTGAAAGGTATTCAAGATCAATTAAGGAAAGAGATAACTCGAATTATCGGAGAAATTGATGAAGCCTTTGAAAAAGCAAAGAGCATTCTGCTGAAAAGGTATGTGGATGAGAATGAGGCACAAAAGTCAAGATGTGTTATTTGGGATATGACATTAGAAATTTAATCCATTGTGTTTTGCCTTATTTTTATTTAGTTTGATTGTTTATATATATATTATATATATATATATATATATATATACACAGGTGCATCTCAATAAATTAGAATGTCGTGGAAAATTTATTTCAGTAATTCAACTCAAATTGTGAAACTCGTGTATTAAATAAATTCAATGCACACAGACTGAAGTAGTTTAAGTCTTTGGTTCTTTTAATTGTGATGATTTTGGCTCACATTTAACAAAAACCCACCAATTCACTATCTCAAAAAATTAGAATATGGTGACATGCCAATCAGCTAATCAACTCAAAACACCTGCAAAGGTTTCCTGAGCCTTCAAAATGGTCTCTCAGTTTGGTTCACTAGGCTACACAATCATGGGGAAGACTGCTGATCTGACAGTTGTCCAGAAGACAATCATTGACACCCTTCACAAGGAGGGTAAGCCACAAACATTCATTGCCAAAGAAGCTGGCTGTTCACAGAGTGCTGTATCCAAGCATGTTAACAGAAAGTTGAGTGGAAGGAAAAAGTGTGGAAGAAAAAGATGCACAACCAACCGAGAGAACCGCAGCCTTATGAGGATTGTCAAGCAAAATCGATTCAAGAATTTGGGTGAACTTCACAAGGAATGGACTGAGGCTGGGGTCAAGGCATCAAGAGCCACCACACACAGACATGTCAAGGAATTTGGCTACAGTTGTCGTATTCCTCTTGTTAAGCCACTCCTGAACCACAGACAATGTCAGAGGCGTCTTACCTGGGCTAAGGAGAAGAAGAACTGGACTGTTGCCCAGTGGTCCAAAGTCCTCTTTTCAGATGAGAGCAAGTTTTGTATTTCATTTGGAAACCAAGGTCCTAGAGTCTGGAGGAAGGGTGGAGAAGCTCATAGCCCAAGTTGCTTGAAGTCCAGTGTTACGTTTCCACAGTCTGTGATGATTTGGGGTGCAATGTCATCTGCTGGTGTTGGTCCATTGTGTTTTTTGAAAACCAAAGCCACTGCACCCGTTTACCAAGAAATTTTGGAGCACTTCATGCTTCCTTCTGCTGACCAGCTTTTTAAAGATGCTGATTTCATTTTCCAGCAGGATTTGGCACCTGCCCATACTGCCAAAAGCACAAAGTTGGTTAAATGACCATGGTGTTGGTGTGCTTGACTGGCCAGCAAACTCACCAGACCTGAACCCCATAGAGAATCTATGGGGTATTGTCAAGAGGAAAATGAGAAACAAGAGACCAAGAAATGCAGATGAGCTGAAGGCCACTGTCAAAGAAATCTGGGCTTCCATACCACCTCAGCAGTGCCACAAACTGATCACCTCCATGCCACGCCGAATTGAGGCAGTAATTAAAGCAAAAGGAGCCCCTACCAAGTATTGAGTACATATACAGTAAATGAACATACTTTCCAGAAGGCCAACAATTCACTAAATATGTTTTTTTTTTTTTTATTGGTCTTATGATGTATTCTAATTTGTTGAGAGAGTGAATTGGTGGGTTTTTGTTAAATGTGAGTCAAAATCATCACAATTAAAAGAACCAAAGTCTTAAAATACTTCAGTCTGTGTGCATTGAATTGATTTAATACACGAGTTTCACAATTTGAGTTGAATTACTGAAATAAATGAACTTTTCCACGACATTCTAATTTATTGAGATGCACCTGTGTGTGTGTGTGTGTGTGTGTGTGTGTGTGTGTGTATGTGTGTGTATGTATGTATGTATGTATATATATATATATATATATATATATATATATATATATATATATATATATATATATTTATTTTTTCTGCACTGAGTATGATTAATTACATTTTTATGTCGAGAGAATGCTGCTCTAGGATCTTGGATGTGACACGTGTATGTGTGTTGATCAGGGCTTCCATATCTAATTTTTTTTTTTCTGCTAAAACCCTTTGATCTATTTACATCAGCCCTCTACAATGCGACTAAATCATTTGTATATGTTTGTAGGAAATAGCACTTAAATTGTATGTCTACTTTGAAGGGTCATGGATAATCTTAAAACCTGCAGGAATAATGTGAGTTTCTCTTAATTGTAAATTTTGTGTAATTGTAATGTTGTTCAGGCGGAGTATGTTGTTATCAAAATTGAATGCTGTGGAGTGTCTCTTTTTGGATGGCCGAAAGGAGTGTAAGAGAATAGAAGAGAGGGTAAAAGCACTGCGCACAGCCATTCAGAAAGCTCGACATGTCCGACAGGTTCCTTCTCTAGAGACTTACTGCAACCTTGATGAGGTAATGCTGCACTGGACATCATCTGCTCTGTTTTCCTTATTGTGAGAGATCAAAACCTGCTCTACATTATTTCCTGTTGAATGCAGATTTGTTTTGTCTTCAAAAGTCTCTCTTTGTGGATTTGTCTCTTTATACTGCTTAAATATGGTATAGTATGGCTTGTTTTTAATTAATTTGTTATTCATTTTGGAGATTTTGGAGACATTACACATTCCAGTGGATGTTGAGTCATACGACATGAGCGCTCTGTCTTTGCGTTCAGGACTCAGGTAGAACACCATCAATTTCTCTCTCTTTCTGTCTCTTCCCCCCCCCCCCAAATATCTGTAGAAACCCACACGATTTTCTTCTGTGTAGCACAAAAGGATATATTTAGCAGAATATCCATGCTGTTCTTTTCCATGTAGCATAGCTCCAGATGAATTTAAATATAGCACACAGGATAAATTGGGGTTCAGGCTGCAAGTGCAGTGGTTGCAAATGCAACAGTAATTTTAAAATCGAGCTGCCATTGGGATAGAAGAAAACCCTTTATTTCCCTCAATGCAGTTAATATTAATTACATTAATTATGTCAGTTCTACCTGAACTAGTTGTCAACACCATGCAGTTGCGTTGCGCTTTAAGAATGCAACAAGGAACAACAGCATGCTAGCTGATCATCTAACAATGGCAAAGTGTAAAATTTTATATATAATATTTTTATTAAAAAATTTATTAAATTTTTGGGGGGGATTTGGAATGCCCAGTTCTCAGTGCTCTCTAAGTCCTTGTGGTGGCATAGTGACTCGCCTCAATCCAGGTGGCAGAGGACGAATCTCAGTTGCCTCCACGTCTGAGACCGTCAATCTGCACATCTTATCACATGGCTTGTTAAGCGTTACCGTGGAGATGTAGCGCGTGTGGAAGCCCACACTATTGTCCGCGGCATCCCTGCACAACTCGCCACGCACCCCACCGAGAGAGAGAACCACACATTATAGCGACCAAGAGGAGGTTACCCCATGTGACTCTACCCTCCCGAGCAACCGGGCCAATTTGGTTGCTTAGGAGACCTGGCTGGAGTCACTCAGCATGCCCTGGATTCGAACTTACGACTCCAGGGGTGGTAGTTAGCATCAATACTCACTGAGCTACCCAGGCCCCCGTGTAAAATGATATTTATATATCCTCATGTGAATGAACAACTGCAATAGATCATCAAAATTCATAGACTTGAGAATGGACGACAGTTCTTCTGAACAACAATATAAATAGAGAAATTCTATGATTTGGCAACTAAAGCTGTTTTATTTTAGGAGCCAGTTGCTCCCCAGACATGTTTTGAGTCTAGAGTATTGTGTATGAACTACTTTAATCTTTTTTGTGTTATTATAACTTTATAGTAAATACTGTTAACTTTTGGTGTTTGGAAGAGCAGATAAGACATTCTGCTAAATATATTCAAGACATATGAGTTTGGAATGATGACATTCCCTTTTTTTATTTATTTATTTATTTTTTTTTTGTGAACTGCTCCCCTAAGTGTCTCGACACACACATTTTAACATTGTGCTGGACTTGCTTCATCTGACCGTCTTGTTTGTTTTTTGTGTTTGTTAATCTCTCCTTTTTTTTTTTTTTTTTGGAATATAGCTGCTGTCTTCAGGAGGACCGTCTTACTGAAAGTATAAATAACTGCCTTAAAATAGCCAATGACGATGATGACGTGTGAGTATCCACTGAATGCATGTTAAAACCTCTGAATGTGTAAAAATCAGTGTTACTGAGTGATCTGATTTGTATCATTTTACATGACAATTTGACTAAGTATATCTTGTTATAACAGTATCTTGGAAGAAGTCACTGTGGAGGATTTCCAAAACCTAGTGAAGAGTGGACAGTCTGAGAACGGTGTGGAGGTCTGGGTCGGCTCCAGTCAGCTTGCTCCAGGAAATGCAGACCCCATTCCCAAAAAGAAAAGCACACACAGCCCTAATTCCATGGAAGAAATCATAGAAGATACTGGTGCTTTTACAAAAATAGTCGAAAATGGTGTGTTTGTAAGGCGGGATAATTTTTTTTATACAATCTTCACTTGAATGATATGATGGAAATTCTGAAATACCCAGATTTTTCATTGGATGCATGAACAGTTCTGTCCGCCTGAATGGTGATAATTTTTTAGCAGTTGTACGTTTTACATCAGGGGTTTTCAAAGTCTTAAACAGAAAGCGCATTGCATTCTGAGATGTTATTCTTCTCACCACAATTGTACAGAGTGGTTATCTCAGTTACCGTACACTTTGTCAGTTCGAACCAGTCTAGCCATTCTCCGTTGACCTCTCTCATCAACAAGGCATTTCCATCTACAGAACTGCTGCTCACTGGATGTTTTTAGTTTTTGGCACCATTCGGAGTAAATTCTAGAGACTGTTGTGCTTGAAAATCCCAGGAGAATCAGCAGTTACAGAAATACATCTGGCACCAACAATCATGCCACTCTCCAAATCGCCGATATCACATTTTTCCCCATTCTTCTTATTTATTTATATTTCTCCCAATTTGGAATGCCCAATTCCCACTACATGGTAGGTCCTCGTGGTGGTGCGGTTACCTCAATCCGGGTGGCTGAGGACAAGCCTCCCTTTTCTGAGACCGTCAGTCCTCTCATCGTATCACGTGGTTCATTGTGCATGGCACCGCAAAGGCTCATCTGCATGTGGAGGCTCATACTACTCTCCACGATCCACGCACAACTTACCACGCGCCCCACTGAGAGCGAGAACCACTAATCACGACCATGAGGAGATTACCCCATTTGACTCTACCATCCCTAGCAAACAGGTCATTTTGGTTGCTTAGAGAGACCTGGCTGGTGTCACTCAGCACATCCTGGATTCGAACTCACGACTCCAGGGGTGGTTGTCGGTGTCAATACTCGCTGAGCTACCCAGACCCCCTATTTCCCCATTCTGATGGTTGATGTGAACATTAACAGAAGCTCCTGACCCATATCCCTGATTTTATGCATGGCACTGCTGCAACACGATTGGCTGATTAGATAATCGTATGGATGATTGTTGGTGCCAGACAGGCTTGTTTGAGTATTTCTGTAACTGCTGATCTCCTGACATTTTCACACACAGTCTCTAGAATTTACTCAGAATGGTGCAAAAAACTAAAAAAATCCAGTGAGTGGCAGTTCTACGGACGGAAATGCCTTGTTGATGAGGTCAACAGAGAATGGCCAGACTAGTTCAAACTGACAAAGTCTACAGTAACTCAGATAACCGCTCTGTACAATTGTGGTGAGAAGAATATAATCTCAGAATGCTATTCTGAGATGCAGGTTGTCGCTGATTTGGCGGCCCGAGGGGGACCTATACAATATTAGGCAAGTGGTTTTAATGTTGTGGCTGATCGTTGTGTATGTAGACCTATACAGTAGCCATAAAAATATTATTAAAGCCTCTGCTAAATGAAAAATAAAAATCTATCTTCCACTACAAACAGCAGTACATTCTGCCCACTTATTTGAAGTTTTTTTTCAGGTGTTGTTCCCTAGTGTAATATAAAAATTTCATATTTCAGGTGTTGGAGCAATTAACCAGTGATGATAATAACCTTAAATTCAGTCTAACAGACTCATTCGACGGTGCTTCATACACACGTGTGCATGATTAACGGCTATAAATATTTATCTATTAATAATATGAAACCGAATTTAGCCTTTTTATTTTATTTTTTTTTTTAAATACATGTTTGTCCTTTATGACAGTTGGATTACTTGACTGTTTTTTTTTTTTTTTTTTAGCCTATGTGATAAACTTGCATTGCATAAACCAATCTCATCTCTATTTGAAACTGCACTTGTCACAAACACATGACCCATTAACCCAATATCATGTTGAAATACAAATTTAACCATCTATTATGCTGCAGTTCCTTAAAAAATAACCAGCCAAAATGGGAGTTGATTCCTCAAACTCTGGTATTGTTTCTCCCTCAATATACCACGTCTACACAGGCAGAAAATGTGTACAAATGAACAGAGGTAGAGCTATATGGCGTTATAATCGATTCACGATTGCACAGGACACCTTTTGAGTACGCACGCACTCTGAGCAAGAGCAGGGAGATTGGAGCTTGCGCAATGTCTCGGCATTTAACAGTATTATAACGCTATAGAGCTATGGTCTATTAAGCAGGACTATAGTCTGTTAAGCTATTCATTTTCAAAATGATTTATTTATCTTTTGATTTTACATGGTGAATTTGTCATTCACCGTACCTGCCTTCTGTGTGTGTGTGTGTGTGTGTGTGTGTGTGTGTGTGTGTGTGTGTACGTGAGGGAGAAAGAGAGATTTAAATATTCCCAACTGAATAGAAGTCAATTCAGAATAACGTGAAGCTTGTGGATCAGATTCAGTTGGGAAAATAAGTGCAAGACCTTTGTGTTTGTTTGTGTTGCTGTGTGCAAGCAGTTTGTTTTATACATGGGTTGTCCATGTTTTTTTTTTTTTGTTTTTTTAGCATGCAGTTCCCCAGTCCCTGAACCCAGGCACAAAGAAAGGCACAGGGTACAGAGGAGACATCACAAGCTGCATACTGACAAGCCCTCAACTACACAGCCTAAATGTATGTGCTTCTTAACAATCAACCAAACTTGATGAGCCATTAAGACAATTTCTTAATCTGAATTGTGTATGTTTGTAGTGGTGCACTACGTTTTGGTGAGCCACATTGTAAACCCTGGACATTTCTACATACGATATATGACGGAACACAAGTCGGGGCATAAATTGACTAAAAAGATCGGCACATTATGCGCAGGAGAGAGTAGCCACTTCACATTCAGTGATGAAATCAAGATAGGTAAGTGCAAATAGGGCTGTTTGGTTTGTTGTCTTAAAGCCCTGACGAGGTTTTAAGACTAGGGTTTTTTTTTAGCACGGTTAACATGATATCATATAAAAATATATTGGTTAACATAGTAAAAATTCTTAGACAATGCTTTCTACAGACGATTACAAATGATCATACATCAAGTCAGATCCAAACGGAACTAATACAGATTGAGTGTTTAATAACGGAATGCTTTTAGTATGTTATTGTAAAGTGCTGGAGGTTCTTGTGATCTGATTGTGTGTATGTTTGTGGGCAGGCTCTCTGCTCTTTGTCTGGTGGAAGGAGGATGTCTGGTGTAGGGTAACAGTGACTGAACTCTTCCAGAAAGAGTGTTTCCAGAGTGTGACTAAATGCCCTGCTTCAGAAGTCACCCGTCTTTGTGTGTACTTCCAGGACTATGGCTTTACTAAGGGACTCACAATCCCAAGGTGAGAGTTGAACTGTAAGTTTGCTTAGAAATGAGTTTGTCATTCTTAAAAAGAGCACTTCATCCTTTATTTGCACCAGCTTTATTTGAGTAGCTAGTTAATATCTACAACGATGCGTTGTAATATGGTTGTTACGCTGCAAGTTACGTTGTTGTATGGAAAACGCACCCCTGGTTGACTTCTGTGATGTGGCTCAGTGATGTTCGGAGCTCAACTGAAAGGCACACAAACGTGCCGTTGATGGCATTTATATACTTGCTTAAAATTCCCTTATTTGGGCATTAAAATGTGAGAATTTTTTTAGAATTTGAAGTGCACAATCACAATCAGACAATTATTTAATAATCGCAACAGGCCTTATAAAAACAAGTTTTTATATAAATAGACAACATTTTCACTGCCCCCCACATAGCATACATTTTATGTTTAGCTCCCTTTTATTTGCCACAAAAATTTATGCTTTTTTTTTTTTTGATACTTTTTTTTTTTGCTAGTTGCTAGGTTCCATGGCATGTATTCAAGATTACAATTACAGCTGTCGCAATAGTATAATCAAGAAAAGTTTCAATTAGAGAATTCCATTAAGTATACTCCCATTTCGCCAAACATTTTCTATTTACAGAAATGTTTTTGGCCTGTTGTGTGCTTGAATGCAGAGGCAAATCTGATGTTTAAATTAGTCTAAAGGCATATCAGTAATGCTCACTATCTAAATGATACTGTGTACAGTTTATTCAAAATGTGAATAATAGGGAAGGGACGATATATTTCTTCGATGTATTTAATTTGGATGTCTCGCAAACCAAAACAATTACAAACCACATCGAGGCTAAACTCGATATTTTTAAATTTAAAACATTGTGTTCTGTCCATGTGATCATAAATTAAATGATCCATCAAACATCATAAGCTCTCAATTGCTTGATTTGGCCCCTACTGCACACTTTTTTCGACACTATTTACAGAGTTCACACAAGGTCCTTGAAGTGCTGAAAATGCCTAAATTTAGCTTTAAAAATATAAGTACTGGAACACCTGAAAAATTGCCTTGTTTTGTTGAAAAGTGCTTGTTTAAAATGGACCATTTCTTCTATGTAATATGTGTCCATCAAAGACGAGATCCAGCACTCCACTTTAATAATGTCTATTAATATCTTTTCTGTTCTTTACAGTCAGATAAAAAATTTAAAAGAAATATTTATTTTAATAACATGGCACGGATACACTAAAAAACCGAGACTTCTCTCTCGTTAATGAAGTCTGTGAGATGCTCGTTAAACTCTTAGTGACAGTATCATTATAGCGCTTGTTATACAAATGAACGTAAACTTAATATTTTTACATATAAACATTGATAGCTCATATCGTTATATACAATTTCAAGAAATAATATTAATTGATAGAATGTAGAATTTTTATATTTTTAAAAAGTTAAAATATGATTATAATAAAGACAAACAAAAAATTAAACATTTTCACATACTTTTTTGGGACAGGTTCTGTTCAGTTCTATTGCTGTTGCTGCACCTAATCAGCCTAAATGTAGTCCACTATTTTTGAAGTCTTATTTGTTGTGATCTTTTCTTATAGTGAAAGGTATAATAAGAAACTCTATTATTTAAACTGAGCATTTAAATTGTGTATTTAAGACCTTAATGTTGATTAGAAATAATATGCATTTTGCGCAAGCATTTAAAAAAAATAAAAAATTCTGTCGTTTAAATGTTATATCAAATTGAGATATCGAATTGTGAACCTCATATCGAACCGAATCATGAGATAATCATTAGTGCCCAACCGATATATCGGTCGGCCGATATTATACTTTCACCGATATATCGGTAATACTGATGTTTATTTAGCTTTTTATTTTTATTCTTTATTTTAATGGTCAGCATTTGACTGATACTAAACAATACTGATGTTTATTTAGCTATTTGTTTTATTTGTATTTATTCTTTATTTAAATGGTCAGCAATTGACATACTAAACATACAGTACTGATGTTTATTAAGCTATTTATTGTATTTTTATTTATTCTTTATTTTCTCAGTATTCATTTCTAGAATTTGCTCCAATGAATAATAATGTCAAATATTCTTTATTAAAAATATTTAAGAAAGCAGCCTTCTGAGTACCTTTGCATAGTCATAGCGGTGCAAAATCAGTGAAAAATCCACATAGAAAAGGTCTGTTTTCTTTCCAGCTCAAATTCAATATATCGGACACCATATCGGTAATCGGTGAATTTTCCTTCTCTAAAATCGGTATTGGTCTAAAAATCCCATATCGGTTGAGCTCTAATAATCATATCGTCCCATCCCTAGTGAAGAATACTTTGTTTTACTTGCAATTAAAATAAAGCAATTCAGGAACATAGTTCTCAAGTTGTTTTGATGCATGCAACTGCCCCACACAAAATAAGTATTTTAATGTCAGTTCTATTTAGGGATGTGCAAGACTAGTTGACTAAACTGTTCTGATGCCACTAGCCTACACTGGAATTACTAGTTAGTCAGTATTTTTCCCCATTAAACTGTTCAACATTTTTACACTTATGTTTGGATTTATATTTTTGCAAAGGCTGCACATAAGTAACTGTCATGTTAATGTTACACATTTTAAATGTAATTAATAATACAAATATTATTTAAAAGAGGATATCTGAAGCAGATGTTTATGAAGTTTCATTTTACATCAATCTTGGCGTGCTCATTCCCTCACTCGTGGTGCACAAAGAAAAATGTCCTCTTGCAAGACCAGCAAAGTAGCTATGGAAATCACTTCGGTGGTGAAAGATTAGAAGATTTTCAAAACGTTGTCTAACAAGTCGCTATGGATGTTTTCACATTTGAGTCTTCTTTAAATCTGTGCATGCTTGCAAGTTATTTTCCCGCCGAGTGGGCTTTTTCAAGTGCAGGATAATCGCCTCAGTTGCGTCAGATCCCGCATAACTTTTCATTGTATTTTTTTCTTTCTCGTAGATTAAGCTTACCTGTGAATTATTTCACAGACTGGTTTAATGTTAAGTCATTTTTACTTGGTGAAATCCGTTAAGAAAAGGCTATTAGGGTTGCTATTGTTTAAATGTCAGTCGTTCCGCACATCCCTAGTTCTATTAATCAAAATTAATAATCACAATTACAGTATCAAAGGAAATAATCAGCAATTATGATTTTCGTCATAATCATGCAGGCCTAACATGAGGTTTACATTTATGTTTGAAAATAAATTAACCCATTACTGACAATCTCTCTCTCTCTCTCTCTTCCCCCCCCTTCTCTCTTCCTCTCAGTGATGGCAGTTTGAAAGGGTTGAACGAGTGTCTGCGGAAACCTGATTCAGCTGCTCGGTCTGAAATGAGCTGCTGGGCTCCTATGGCCATCAAATGTTCTCTTAAAGACATTATTCCTTCAGACCTGGTGAGCTATTGAGCTATGGAGATGTTCTGTATTTACTCTTTCTTATCCTTTCCAGTTGTAGTTGAGACAACTAAAAGCAATATAAAGTCATGGTAGGAAAAGCATTTTTGGGTGGAACAACTAGGGTTGGCACCGATATGATACCTGGATCGGTATCTAGTCCGATACAGATATTTTTTTTTTCCCAAATCCGATACCGGTTTGGAGCAGTTCAACCAAGCTAAACAGATAAAGAGCCATGATATTCTGAACAGCGCTGATGAGGGAAAGAGAAAATACCTGACCTGTGCCAACATCAATAACAAGACTTTATACATCTTCACATCGACACACATTTATCACAGTAAGCTCTAACAGAATTTTTCAATACAACCATGGAAGATGTAGCAAAGAAAAAATTTGTATAGCACATACTCTCCTGTCGTGGGTAAATTTTTGGATTTTTTTAATAACAAATGTGTATTGATTCACACAGCAAATCACACAGACATAATAGAAAATACAACCACAAACCACATGAAATAAAAACTTTTTTTTTCTCCCCGAGCAATAATCCCTCCAACCCACCCGACACAAACAAGCACTCTAGTGATCGGAAGTCAACTGACAAATACACACAATAGACAATAAAACAGGAAATATTTAGACATAGAAATAATAATAAAAAAAAACTCTAATCCCTCTCCACTTCCCCTCCCCGAGAACCCTCCAAAAAGGCCAGATAACCGTCCCACTTCCTAATGAAAATATCCATGTTATCCAGCCTTCTGTACACCATCTCCTCAAACGCCGCCACCCTACCCAGCTCAGCGCACCACTCACGAAACGAGGGCGCATCAGACGACTTCCATCCCTTGAGAATTAACTGCCTGCCAATCATCACGCCTGTCAGGACCCAACTCTCCACATATTTATCACCCACATGCAGGTCCGCTCCATCCCCCAAAACACACAATCTGGGGCAAAACGGAAACCGTGTGTTGACCACTTCGCATACAAACCTCTGTACTTTCAACCAAAACTCTTGTATCCTAACACATCCCCAAAAAACATGGGATGTGTCTCCATCATCCGATTGGCATATCCAGCAGGTGGGTGTGTCTTTAAGACCAAGCCTTTATATTCTAGAGGGGGTCCAAAAAAATCGACGCAAAATCTTAAATTGCATAAGGCGCACCCTTGCATCCATAGATGCAGACTTGAATGTTTTTAAAATCCCAGCCCACACCCCATCCTCCAACACCAAATTAAAATCTTTCTCCCATAATCTCTTAATAGAAGTTAAAGCTCCATCCCCCAAACTCTGAATTAGCAAAGTGTAATACACTGATGCCTCATGTCCTTTACCAAAAGCAGCAAGCATCTCTCCCAAAGTATCTGCTGCTGTAGGGGGGTGTAAACTACTCCCAAAAATAGTACAGATCAGGTGGCGCAACTGAAAATACCTAAAAAACTGAGATCTGGGAATCCCAAAATGTTGAGTCAAATTATCAAAGGATCTCAACACTCCATTCTCATATAGATCACCGAGTGCAGCAACCCCCCTGACAATCCGCTCTGACCAGCAGAAGGGGGACTTATCAATACATAATTTTGGGTTCAACAATATGCTTGAAGCAGCATTCGAATAAATGTCCGAATTAAACACTTGTCCATACCGAGTTCAAATGCAAGATGACTGGGTGTAACTTAATTTCACCGGTTAATTTGATAGACAGGCCCTGCAATGGCAAAATAGGGGCAAGAAATTCTTGTTCAATACAAAACCAAGGAGGGGCCCTTTCAGGTGGAAGCGACCAATGAGCCAAATGTCTGAGACCAGAAGCATAATAATAAAACCTCGGGTAGGCCTAGTCCACCTTTGTCAATCGGCCTATGTAATTTGTTGAAGTGCAATCTGGGACGCTTACCATTCCAAATGAAGGACTTCACTATACTTTCAAATTGCTTAAAATAAGAGAGGGGGACATCTATAGGGCGTGACTGTAGCAGGTAGTTGAATTTTGGAATACAATTCATTCGAATTACATTGACCTTCCCAATCATCGGTAAATGTTGTGAAGCCCACCTGTCCACATCGCTCAAACCTTTTTATTAGAGGGTCAAAATTAACAAATTTGGTGGAAATAAAATACCTAAATATTTAATGCCCTGTTTGGGCCACTGTAAGGCGCCTGGCTGGAAAGCCACTACTGGACAGTATGCTGTCAGAGCCAAAGCTTCTGTTTTAGACCAATTGATTTTGTATCCTGAGAACTTGGAGAAGGAATTAATAATTCTGTGGAGGCAAGGCATAGATCTAGAAGTGTCGGAGACAAATAATAAAATATAATCTGCATAAAGCAAAAGCTTATGCGCCACACCTCCCGCAATCACCCCTGGAAAATCATCCTTTTTTTTTTTTTTTTTTTTTTTTTTTTTTTTAAATCGCGGCTGCTAATGGTTCCAGGGCAAGACAGAACAATAATGGGGAAAGTGGGCAACCCTGCCGGGTGCCCCTATCCAGAGTAAAATAATCAAACAAATGGATTAATTTCAGTACCGCTGCTACAGGGTGTCTATAAAGTAACTTAATCCAACCAATAAAAGTATTCCTGAACCCATACATTTCCAAAATCTTAAAAGGGTAGTCCCATTCTACCATAACAAACACCTTTTTGGCATCAAGTGAGATGGCAGTGACCAGAGTCTGATCACTTGCCACTGACCACATGATATTGATGACACGCCTAATGTTTTCAGAAGAGCTATGGCCCCGAATAAACCCCACCTGATCTATATGTATATAACATTTTTGACAATATTTTAACATCTAGCTGGATCAGGGAAATTGGACGGTAACTCTTACACTCTTAAAAATCAGACTGATCCGGGCTTGCGTCATGATTGGCGGAAGCTTTCCATTCTTTAATGATTCCGTATAAACTTATAGCAAAATTGGAGCCTATTCTGTAGTATAAGATCTAAAAAACTCAGCAGAAAAGCCATCTGGCTCCAGAGCCTTGTCTGTAGTCAAGGCTTAAATTACATCACCAAGCTCTTCCAAGGTTAACTCAGAATCAAGAGAATTTTTTTACTTAGCCGTCAGTTTAGGACGTTCTAATGGTTCCACAAAGTTTCTAATATTCTCATCAGTAGATGAAGATGTGGAACTATAGAGATCAAGATACAATTCTTTAAAAGCATTATTAATATCAATGGCTGAGGTAAATATTTCACCACCAGCAGATTTCACTGAGGAAATGGTAGAAAAAGACTGTTTTATATAGCTAGTCAGAGGTTTTCCTGCTTTGTCCCCTGACTCAAAGTATGACTGTCTTGCCCTGAATAGCCAAAACTCCACCTTCTGCGACCAAAATAGTATTATATCTGTATTTTAATCAGGTCTATTCTCTAAGGCCATCAGATAACATTCAGCACTTCATCTCTGCCTCGGCACTTTTAATATTCCCTTCCAACTCCACGAGTTCTCATGCTTTGGATTTTTTGGTGAATGATGCATACTGTATGATCCGGCCCCTATGAACCACCTTAAGTGCCTCCCAATCCATGCCCACAGAGGATACTGAGGACCAGTTGGTCTCCATATAAACATTGATTTCAGCCTTTAACATTTGTTGGAACTCAGGATTTTGCAAAAGGGATACATTAAAGTGCCAACTATATGATGTCCTTTTCTCCATATGTGGCAACACCTCAGGGTGTGATCGGAGACTAAAATGTTTCAAATTGAGCAATCAACATCAGATGAAATGGAGGACTTGGAGAGAGAGATATAAAATCTATTCTAGAATAAATCTTATGGACTGATGAAAAAATGTATAGTCCCTGTCAGATGGGTTCAAAAGTCTCAATATCTGTAAGACCAAGATTTTTACACATCCTGTAAAGCATCAATGTTGCTCTAGGGGGCTTACACACTTTTGCTTCACTATGATCAAGGACTGAGTCCATCAAAAGATTAAAGTCTCCTCCCAATATTATATCATGAGAGGTGCCAGCGGCTTGCAACATCCCTTCAAGATCTATAAAAAAGCCCTGATCATCAACATTAGGTGCATAAATATTAGCTAAATTAAGACTTTGCTTATGAATTTCTGCTAAAACATTAATTGCTCTGTTTGAGACATATGAATTGTAAATGCTTATTATTGTAATGATTCCCCTGCTCTTACTTGAGCACTAAAGAAAACATGTCCACCCTATATCTTCCCAAAATGTTCAGCTTCCTGCATAATAACAATAATGGGGGACCTGGGTAGCTCAGTGGTAAAGGTGCTGGCTACCACCCCTGGAGTTCGCTTGCTCGCTAGTTCAAATCCCAGGGTGTGCTGAGGGTGTGACTCCAGCCAGGTCTCCTAAGCAACCAAATTGGCCCGGTTGCTAGGGAGGGTAGAGTCACATGGGCTAAGCTCCTCGTGGTCGCTATAATGTCGTTCTCGGTGGGGCGCGTGGCGAGTTGAGTGTGGATGCCGCGTTGGATTGTGTGAAGCCTCCACACGCGCTATGTCTCCGTGGCAGTGCACTCAACAAGCCACATAAGATGCACGGATTGAAGCTCTCAGAGGCAACTGAGATTCGTCCTCCGCCACCTGGATTGAGGCGAATCACTATGGGACCACGAGGACTTAAAAGCACATTGGGAATTGGGCATTCCAAATTGGATGAAAAAGGGGAAAAACCCCCAAAAACAAAAACAATATTGACAATACTAATATATAACAAATTAAAAATATTTAAATTGATTGAGGAACACACAAGAGATCCAATGAAGAGTTCATTCCACATTCCAGGTCCACATAAGATATAAAAAAAAAAAAAAATGTGCCAGAAGAACTGACTTCATATTAACTGAAGATTTTCACTTGAATTACTGCTCAGAATTACTGAGTTTGGTCATGAGTGATATGCCCGTAATTTTTAAGAGTTGCTCCTTAGTTAGAGTTGGAAGCTACTTTTAACTTGAAAATATTTTGTGAATACAGACCCTGATCTATGTCTGTTTTTATGGACATTTGGAAAATAGTGCTATTCACTGCTGCCCTGTAATGAAGCATTTGAGCATTCAGAAGTGGCTTTTGTTGCGGTTCAGTGTTGTTCTGAATGTGTGTTCACATGTGTTTCAGGTGAGAGGGTGGAGTTCAGAAGCAAGTGAAGAGATGAGGCGTCTTTTGGGCTCTGAGGCCGTGGAGATGCAGGTGTTTGGTAAAGATGGAGACACGCTAATGGTAGACCTGAAAAAACCACCAATGCTGTCAATGCGGGACTACCTAGTTTTCATGGAACTGGCCAGGTCTGTACAAGTCAAATCTATGTCGGTCAATAGATGAGAATAACGTTTAATTCATAGATTTCTTTTAGTAGTTAACGCAAAGGGTTGGAAGACAAAATCGATTGTCTGATGCATCACGATTCCAACGATTCTGAAAAGATAAAAAAAATTAAAATTAAAACTATTCTAAATTAAATTTAAACCATGACAGATTAGTGCCGCTTATGTGTGTGCCAGAGACAAGTGCTGGGTAGATTACTTCTGAATTGTAATCTGGTACTGGTTACAAATTATATGACTATAGTTGTCAGTAATGTAATATCTTGTATTACATTTTTAATGTAATTTTATCTGGTTGCTTTTGGAACGCTTTTAGATTACTTCTGACCTAATTCTTGTTTATTTGATGTCATATGCATTTGAGTTGGATAAGCTTTTACCATTTTCACATAATGGTGCTTAAATGTAAAGTTTTTAAAAGTCTTAATGGATCAAAACATGAGAATTTATATACTTGTGTGTGTGTGTGTGTGTGTGTGTGTTTTACTCGCTATTTGTCTGTTTCTGAGTTAAAAAGTTAAAACTATGACTAAGACTATGAAAAATCAAGAACCAGGACAAGCAGAGAGGCAATGATACATTCACAATACACGACAAAGGACAATGGCAAATATGAGGGCTTAAATACACAGACATGGGTTAACAAGATAACGAGACGACCAGTGAATAACAAAAATAATAAACCAAAGAGCCAATAACACAACAGAAATAATAAACAAGATAACCAGACTTAACAAAAACCAATCAAAAGACATGACACGTGGAACTTGAGGGTCACATGTCAAGACAAGAGGTGACTTCATGCAACTGATCAGTGCTGGATTTAAAGCAGTAAATGTCGGTTCAAAATTTTGTCCGACTTGAAACGGCGCCACCGGCGCGTCACCGTGACATATGCCATCAAAGTACCGTGAGAGCGATTCAAGAGCAGGAAAGAGGGCAACTTTGCAGAGTAAAATAATCTGAAATTAATCCATTTGTTTGTACCACCGCTACCGGGTGTCTACAAAGTAACTTAATCCATCCAATAAAAGTCTTCCCGAACCCGTGTATTTCCAAATCTAAAAAGGATAATCCCATTCTACCATATCAAACGCCTTTTCAGCGTCAAGCGAGATGGCAGCGACTGGAGCCTGCTCATTCACCACTGACCACATGATATTAATTAGACGCCTGATGTTATCAGAAGAGCTGCAACCCTGAATAAACCCCACCTGATCTATATGTATATGAGATGTCATAACTTAATCAGTTAGCCAAAATTTTTGACAATTTTAGCATTCCATTCTTTAATGATTCCGTATAAACTTCTAACAAAAGTGGAGTCAGTTCTGTAGCATAAGGTCTAAAAAACTCAGCGGCAAAGCCATCTGGCCCTGGAGCATGGCCTGTAGGCAAGGCCTTGATTACCTCACCAAGCTCCTCCAAGTTTATACCAGAATCAAGAATTTTTTGCTCAAGTCATCAGTTTAGGGAGTTCTAATGGTTCCATGAAGTTTCTGATATCTTCATTGGTGGACGAAGATATGGAACTATAAAGATCAAGATAATGCTTTTAAAGAATTCTAATATCAGTGGCTGAGGTAAATAAACTTATCAAAAAAAAGAAATGTCCTCACTTTCAACTGCTTTTATTTTCAGCAAACTTAACATGTGTAAATATTTGTATGAACATAAAAAGATTCAACAACTAAGACTTAAACTGAACAAGTTTCACTGACATGTGACTAACAGAAATTGAATAATGTGTCCCTGAACAAGAGGGGGGGGGTCAGTATCTGGTGTGGCCACCAGCTGCCTTGAGTACTGCAGTGCATCTCCTCCTCATGGACTGCACTTGATTTGCCAGTTCTTGCTGTGAGGCGTTACCCCACACTTCCACCAAGGCACTTGCAAGTTCCTGGACATTTCTGGGGGGAATGGCCCTAGCCCTCACCCTCCGATCCAACAGGTCCCAGACGTGCTCGATGGGATTGAGATCCGGGCTCTTCACTGGCCATGGCAGAACACTGACATTCCTGTCTTGCAGGAAATCACGTACAGAACGAGCAATATGGCTGGTGGCATTGTCATGCTGGAGGGTCATGTCAGGATGAGCCTGCCGGAAGGGTACCACATGAGGGAGGAGGATGTCTTCCCTGTAACGCACAACATTGAGATTGCCTGCAATGACAACAAGCTCAGTCCGATGATGCTGTGATACATTGCCCCAGACCATGACGGACCCTCCATCTCCACATCGATCCCGCTCCAGAGTACAGGCCTCGGTGTAACGCTCATTACTTCGACGCTAAACGCGAGTCCGACCATCACCCCTGGTGAGACAAAACCTTGACTCGTCAGTGAAGAGCACTTTTTGCCAGTCCTCTATGGTCCAGCGAAGGTGGGTTTGTGCCCATAGGCTACATTGTTGCCGGTGATGTCTGGTAAGGACCTGCCTTACAACAGGCCTACAAGCCCTCAGTCCAGCCTCTCTCAGCCTATTGCGGACAGTCTTGGCACTGATGGAGGGATTGTGCGTTCCTGGTGTAACTCAAGCAGTTGTTGTTGCCATCCTGTACCTGTCCCGCAGGTGTGATATTCGGATGTACCGATCCTGTGCAGGTGTTGCTACATGTGATCTGCCACTGCGAGAATGATCAGCTGTCCTTCCTGTCTCCCTGTAGTGCTGTCTTAGGCGTCTCACATTACGGACTTTGCAATTTATTGCCCTGGCCACATCTGCAGTCCTCATGCTTCCATGCAGCATGCCTAAGGCACGTTCACGCTGGTGAACAGGGACACTGGGCATCTTTCTTTTGGTGTTTTTCAGAGTCAGTAGAAAGGTCTCTTTAGTGTCCTAAGTTTTTATAACTGTGACCTTAATTGCCTACCGTCTGTAAGCCGTTAGTGTCTTAACCGTTCCACAGGTGCATGTTCATTAATTGTTCATGGTTCATTGAACAAGCATGGAAAACATTGTTTAAACCCTTTACAATAAAGATCTGTAAAGTTATTTGGAATTTTTTTTTTTTGGGGGGGGGGGGATTTTTTTTTCGCCTTTTTCTCCCAATTTGGAATGCCCAATTCCCAATGCGCTCTAAGTCCTCGTGGTCGCATAGTGATTCGCCTCAGTCCGGGTGGCGGAGGACGAATCCCAGTTGCCTCCGCGTCTGAGACAGTCAACCCGCGCATCTCATCACGTGGCTTGTTGAGCGCGTTGCCACGGAGACATAGTGCGTGTGGAGGCTTCACGCCATCCACCGCGGCAACCACGCTCAATTCACCATGCGCCCCACCGAGAACAAACCACATTATAGCGACCACGAGGAGGTTACCCCATGTGACTCTACCCTTCCTAGCAACCGGGCCAATTTGGTTGTTAAGGAGACCTGGCTGGAGTCACTCAGCACGCCCTGGGATTCGAACTAGCGAACTCCAGGGGTGGTAGCCAGCGTATTTTACCACTGAGCTACCCAGGCCCAAGTTATTTGGATTTTTACAAAATTCTTTAAAATACAGTGTCCTGAAAAAGGGACGTTTCTATTTTTGCTGAGTTTATTTCACCACCTGCAGATTTCTCTGAGAGAATGGTAGAAAAAGACTCTCTCTGCTTTATATATCTAGCCAAAAGCTTCCCTGCTTTGTCCCCCGACTCAAAATATGAATCTTGCTCTGAATAGCCAAAACCTTCCACGACAAAATAGTATTATATCTTTATTTCAATCGGGTCAATTCTCTGAGGCCATCAGATAACATTCAGCACTTCATCTCTGCCTCGGCACTTTTAATATTCCCTTCCAACACCACGAGTTCTCGTGCTTTGGATTTTTTGATGAATGAAGCATACTGTGTGATCCGACCCCTAAGAACCACCTTAAGTGCCTCCCAATCCATGCCCACAGAGGATACTGAGGCCCAGTTGGTCTCCATATAAACATTGATTTCAGCCTTTAACATTTGTTGAATTTCAGAAAAGAAACAAAGGCACTCCATTCCTCGGGCGGCCTGTTGCTCGGGGGCTTCAGCTCGAGCACGTAAGTGTCTTTAATGTCTCCATTCTTTGACACATTGTCTTTCTACAACAGTTAAGAATCAGGGTGTATTGAATCTCACCGGTTTATGACACAAAAAATATTAAAACTAGCAAAGTGCACAGAGCTCGCTGTTCACACGTCCGAACCTCACATGGCGCCATGCAACTCTCCAGCTTTGAGATTGGTGTGTGTGTGTGTGTTTTAAATACTGACACCTGTGCTACTGCTCTTTTTTTTTTTTTTTTTTTTTTTCAGTCAGATAGTTAAGAGAAACAATGCTGGATGCTAAGGATGGCCTGTAAGCCAGGGAGAGATTTAGGCCAGTTGATGGAGCTACTCAAATTAGCATGTTATTTTAGTGTGATTAATTCTATAAAAATGCATACCTTTTATGAAATTAACACAATTAATCATGCCCCCTGACCTGTATGTAAATTCTGTAATAAAAGTACCTATTTTCCTGCCATTGGAGCAATTAATGCTTGAACGTGTTTTTACAAGCAATATCAGTAGAGAGCTGTTGAGCATGCCTCAACAAACCTCACAAGTAATGCAGCCGCAGAATGAGAGGTGGTCACACAGGATGTATTCTTGACAGTTGGACAAAGCACAATAGAATACAGGAATCTTGAGATGCAATTTTCAAAGTTTTAACTACTTTCAACTTGATGCAACGTGCTAGAAATGGAGGATCGAAACCAGTGAGATGCTCCAAAAGCATCTAGCTCAGACGAAACGCAAGAACGCACCCAGGAAATGTTGACTAAATGCAAAATGGATTGCTGTTGACTCTAGGCTTGTTCAGTGATATGGGAATAAAACAAAATATTGACTTCAAAAGCCACTTTTTGTATTGTCTAGTAATCAATGTTTTGCTTGTCTGCCACAATAATGCAATATATTTCAGTCTGAATTATTTTTATTATTTGCCATACATTTTATAAATATTTTATTTTGTAATTTATATTTAATTACTTTTGTTTGGGGACTTTCTCAAGAAATAATAATGCGATTAATTGCACTTAATTAATTGGTATATAATGAAAATGTATTAGAAAATGTAAATAGATTGACAGCCCAAGTTAAAATATATATATATATCCATGACTTGAAATAAATAAGTTGCTCCATTTGGAAAACATATGGTGCTTTGGTTAAAATGGTTATGTCAAATTATTTGTGTATGTGTATGTTTGTACAGATTCTATTCTCCTATGCCAGCTTCTAGAGGAAGTGTGGCCCTGTTGTTCTACCCTCCAGTTTCCCCCAAACTCAACGTTGAGGTCAAAGCTATGGTTTCTCATGTAAACACACCGTCAGACTTCTATATACAACTAGTGAGTATAAAAGCACACACACGCAGTGTTATGAGACTATTGTCATCTACTCACCCCCATGTCGTTCCAAACCTGTATGACCTTCTTCCTTCTGTGGAGCACAAAGTGTGAAATTTTGAAGAATGTTAAAATGACCATGAAGCAGGACAAAAAAGAAAAACCACCATAAAAATAGTTTGTATTACCCATATGCTTAGGGCTGGGTATTTGCTCTGAAATGGCTCAAAGGGGATTTTTTTTTATATTATTTTATCAAAGCAACCATAATTTCACCCAAACAGCCATTGCAGCCAAGTGGATTTGATATTTTAAAGGCTTTAAATAAAAAAAACTATTTAAAAATAATGAAGGCATGTTTTTCACTAAATAAACAAGGTAGAATGAGATTTAATCATCTTCATTGACATGCACTTATATTTAATAATTCATAGTAGCTTAATTTTTTAATACTTCAGTTTTTCAGTTGAAATATATTTAAAGTTCAAGGAAATCCACTGTTAAAAAGACTAGGCTTTTTATTTTATTTTTAAGTTCAGTAAATGCATGATGTTTTCGAAGTCAATGAGTAATTGTGTTAAACAATCATGATCTCAATATTGACCAAATAATCGTGATTATGATTTTTGCCATAATCGAGCAGCAATCGAGCCCACTACTTTGGCTTTGTCTCTGGGGCCCCAATGTCATAATCCTTGCCTAATTTTGAAGAGACTGTTTTCCTTTTTTCTTCTTTTGCAAAATACTATTGCTGCCAACTTGTAAATTTATAATAACTATTTCATAAAATTGATTAAGCATTCCTTATGTCATTTCATAGCTACAGTATACTGACTACTGACACCATGTAGGTTATTGTCTGGACCTTTGCTGGGAAGGAAATGTAGAGACCGGACCTCTTGGAACTTTAATTGATTACCCCTGTTTTAGGACATGTGCAAAACAGTTCCTTTACTTGTAAAACATAACAAGTGCTGTTCATTAAAATGTAAAATGACTAAAAATCAGCCCACAGTGGGCAATGTTGACAGCAGAATAGAAATATTAATAATTCTGTCAGTTGAAAAATACATAATTATGTTAGATACAAATGCTAGTACATTGTCACTGATTACATACGTTTTGATTACTTTAAATGAATATTGTACCTTATAAAATAGTATTGTCACTGATTACATGTTTCTAAACTGTCATTTTCAATGCTAGTGTATGCTTATCCAGTAAAATAATGTTTGCCATAGTTGTAAATTTACTGGTGAAATCAGATATTACATTTGGCATCATCAGGACTATCAGGACCCTTAGCATTATTATTATTATTATTATTATTATTATTATTATACATTATATTTAGAATAATATACAGTTTAATATAGTACAGTCATCTGTAAATGCAGTGCAGATTGACTGGCGCTGAAATTCGCTTCCTGGTGCTCATTGTGTTGCATGTGCTTGCATGATGAGAAATGATCTAAAACACTTTAAAAACCACACTTTGACATCTTAGATGTCAGTAGAATATCCATGAGCTGCACAATTACATTGAATCTTAAATCATGGTATGATGTTGCACAGTTTTATCAAAATGAATGCGCGCTCTTTTTCCATTGCGAATGTGCGCACTCGCTTGCTCAGTGAAGTTTAATGGAGACTCGTTTGTTGTAAAGACAAACAGTTTTGCGAAATGGAAATATGTGCCTGATTTTAATTTCATAACATTTATGGATTATAAAACATGGAAAGTAGCAACAAAATGTTAGTTATGCGCTGGAGAGAAACAACTCTTTAAGCGCATCAGACAGCACAATCACTGTCCATGCACCTGATGTAGCAACCAGTCCACATTTAACTGTATGCTTATGATCTTTGAAGAGTTTATAAAGTGCTCTCGTGTGCTGGACATCTTGGGTCTCTTTTGTTCTGCTTCAATTTCTCTCCATCAGATACAAATCTTTCACTGGGCTGTAAAGGCTTCTCTGTGCTCGCCGCATTATGCATTTTGGACAGTCAAAAAATGGAGGACATTGATTTGCATTATTTAGAGGAGCAGGCCTGAAATGAAATCCTAAAAGTCTTCAGTTCTGTTTTGATGAAGAAAGAAACTCTTTGGACATACATCTTGGATGGTCTGAGTGTGTCAGTTATCAGCTAATTTAAATTTTTAGGTTAACTATTCCTTTAAGTACTGAATACCATTGTACCATGTCTGCCAACCATATTGAGTGGTGCAAACATCATCTTCAGCTTGAAACTGAAACTTATGGTAGTTAAGTATTTTATACCTTCCCTTGTGGCGTTACCGGAAGCGTGTTGCGTCAGCACCATAGAAGATCCGGGTTTGGATCCCACATTTGAACAAGGAAGTAATTGCATTTGCATAATTAGTGATAAATGTGATTCGGAGGTCCCATTTTTTTTTCCAGGGCTGGTTTTAGACATTTGTTATGTTGGAATTGTTTAATGTAATCATTAGCCATGTTTACATGCAACCAAATAATCGGTTTATAATCCGACTGATAGCTCAATCTGATTGAAAAGCCGTCATGTGTAAACAAAAATAATCTGAGCTGGATCCGAATGAAATTTCAATCTGATTGAAGGGGGTGGTGTAGACCTAAAAGAATCAGTTTAAAATAAAAATATTAGCCATGTAAACGCTTGAATCCGACTACTTTCTCTATCATATTCTAAAATACCTTGTGCTCATGCACAGAGATGTGGTGCATATGTATGTTTATACATGATAACTTTCGCGGGAACCTAATTTATACAAAGCAATGACAATGTATTTTTAAGGGTTATTCCAAAATGGATTAAATTCATTCTTTTCCTCAAAATTCTACAAACAATACCCCATAATGACGTGAAAGAAGTTTGTTTGAAATCTTTGCAAATTTATTAAAAATAAAAAACGAAAAAAATTACATGTACATAAGTATTCACAGCCTTTGCTTAATACTTTGTTGAAGCACCTTTGGCACCAATTACAGCCTCAAGTCTTTGAGCTTGGCACGCTTATTTTTGGGCAGTTTCTCCCATTCTTCTTTGCAGGACATCTCAAGCTCCATCAGGTTGGATGGGGAGCGTCAGTGCACAGCCATTTTCAGATTTCCCAGAGATGTTCAATCGGGTTCAAGTCTGGGCTCTGGCTGGGCCACTCATGGACATTCACAGAGTTGTCCCGTAGCCACTCCTTTGTTATCTTGGCTGTGTGCTTAGGGTTGTTGTCCTGTTGGAAGATGAACCTTCACCCCAGTCTGCGGTCCAGAGCGCTCTGGAGCAGGTTTTCATCAAGGATGTCTCTGTACATTGCTGCATTCATCTTTCCCTCGATCCTGACTAGTCTCCCAGTTCGTGCTGCTGAAAAACATCCCCACAGCATGATGCTGCCACCACCATGCTTCACTGTAGGGATGGTATTGGCCAGGTGATGAGCTGTGTCTGGTTCCCTCCAGACATGACGCTTGGCATTCAGGCCAAAGAGTTCAATCTTTGTTTCATCAGACCAGAGAATTTTGTTTCTCATGGTCTGAGAGTCCTTCAGGTGCTTTTTGGCAAACTCCAGGCGGGCTGTCATTTGCCTTTTACTGAAGAGTGGCTTCCGTCTGGCCACTCTGCCATACAGGCCTGATTGGTGGAGTGCTACAGAGATGGTTGTTTTTCTGGAAGGTTCTCCTCTCTCCACAGAGAAACGCTGGAGCTCTGTCAGAGTGACCATAGGGTTCTTGGTTACCTCCCTGACTAAGGCCCTTCTCCCCCGATCGCTCAGTTTGGCCAGGTGGCCAGCTCTAGGAAGAGTCCTGGTGGTTCCAAACTTCTTCCATTTACGGATGATGGAGGCCACTGTGCTCAGTGGGACCTTCAATGCTGCAAAATTTTTCTGTACCCTTCCCCAGATCTGTGCCTCGATACAATCCTGTCTCGGAGGTCTACAGACAATGGCTTGGTTTGTTCTCTGACATGCACTGTTAACTGTGGGACCTTTTATAGACAGGTGTGTGCCTTTCCAAATCATGTCCAATCAACTGAATTTACCACAGGTGGACTCCAATCAAGTTGTAGAAACATCTCAAGGATGATCAGTGGAAACAGGATGCACCTGAGCTCAATTTTGAGTGTCATGGCAAAGGCTGTGAATACTTGTGTACATGTGGTGTTTTTTTTTTATAAATTTGCAAAGATTTCAAACAAACTTCTTTCACGTTGTCATTATGGGGTATTGTTTGTAGAATTTTGAGGAAAATAATGAATTTAATCCATTTTGGAATAAGGCTGGAACATAACAAAATGTGGAAAAAGTGAAGCGCTGTGAATACTTTCCAGATGCACTATATGTTCTTTCATGATATCACATAAAGCAAAAAAGAATGTGTCATTCTTAATAGGGACTGTAAGCACCAGGTGCGGTTACGGCGTTCTGTTCCATTGCGTGTACGCTACATCAATCACTTCCTGATGTTGAAACCATAATTTCTAAAGCATTTCTTCTTTGCCATAGTGACAGTCGATAGTATGTGACCGATTAGGAAAGTAAATGTTAGAATATGTTTTACAAGAGATGATGCAAAGTGAACACAGTAAATAACCTAAACGTCCTCCTCAAAACTTTTGTTAAATTACACATGGTTAAAGGCTTTAAATAAAAAAAACTCAAAAACATCGATAGCCTATTAATAATAATATCTAGGTTTTAGATATAGGCTATTTATATCGTACAAAAGTAAAACTCTTCTTCTGACAGTTATTTAACACTGCAAGCATCCCATTCTCTTGCTGTTTTAAATGGGCGACTTTTTTTATTTGTTTGTTTTTATGATTAAATACTCCATTCCGCCGTCATTATTGCTTAAAGTCCCTATTATATTGTTTCCATTCCACATCTATAAACTCTTTGAAGGACAATTCTCACCCACCTGTCTTTACTTCGTACTCGCATCCAGAAATGCCTGCGGTTATATTGGAGGAGAAATGGGCATGAGGCAAATACATGGTTAAGTCAGACAGGGTATTAGACGCTGCTTCAAATTTTTCGTTTGCTGAGCAGAGTGAGTAATTTTAAGAAGAAAGCTTTTCTGGCATATTTTTTAGATCTCTCAACAAAGCAAAAACGCCAATTACAGACTTTGGTGCCATTCTCACTTTCTCAGCCTTTCTCCGCTTCAGAAAACAATGTCTGATCTTTGTATGCGCAGAAGTTTTGTTGTAAGTGAATATTTGTATCGGATTGCAAAGTTTAGGGAACATAAACAGTACATTCGAAATCTGCAATTGCATTGAATTTATTCGGATTGATGAAAATTAGTGCATGTAAACATAGCCCATCGTTGAATCAATCATGAAATATTCACAGCTTAAATAGACAACCAAAGGAAATTGCATCCCAAAAATGCAGGCACTGTTAATACAGTGCATTTATTTTTCAATTAGTGCAATTTAGTTTGCTTTATTTTAATTTTATTTTTTGTTTCAAAGACATTTGTTAGTAATTTACATTTATTCATTTGGCAGACACTTTTATCCAAAGCGACTTACAAAAGAGGAAAACATAAGCGAATCATCTTAGGAGACAGTGGTATGAAAAGTGCTGTATTACAAAGTATCACTAGCATCATAATAGTATTCAAAACAGAATAAAGTGCAACAGAAATGTTTTTTTTTTAATGACTGGTTACTGATGTTTTAGTCGTTTTTTTGAAGACAGAGCGAGTCAGCTTCACGGATTGAGTTGGGAAGGTCGTTCCACCAACGTGGTACGATGAAGCTTAAAGTCCAGGAAAGTGTTTTGGTGCCTCTGTGTTGGTACAACAAGGCGACGTTCCTTAGCCGACCGCAGGCTTCTAGTGGGCGCGTAGCTCTGCATAAATGATTTTAGGTATGCTGGAGCAGACCCAGTGACTGTTCTGTATGCCAGCATCAGAGCCTTGAATTTGATACGTGCATCAACCGGCAGCCAATGGAGAGAGACAAGGAGTGGTGTAACGTGCTCTCTTTGGTTCATTAAAGACCAGACGTGCTGCTGCATTCTGGAAAGTAATATACTTTTTATTACTATTGATTTTTGTAATTACAGCTCTACTATTCATATGCATTATGAACTATAATCTGGGCTAATTAACTATTACATTTAAATTATTAATTGCATGTTTTGTTAAAGTGCTTAAAAGGGTTTGAAATTAAAAATGAACATTTCTATACGTAAAACATACATTTTCCACATTTCTTTCATTATATTAACTAGTGCTGGGAATTGCCACAGATCTCCTGATTCGATATGTATTGCGATATTGTTATTCTGTAAGTATTGCAATTTGATGTTATGATATAAAAACTTCTTAAAGATTAAAAAAACAAAATCAAAGTACTTTTTCACTGAAAGAAATGTCTGTTAAAGAACAGTTGTGTCTGAAATGACAATTGTTGTCACTCTGTAATATATAATTTGCAGGTACAAGGTAGGGATGTGCAAAACTACCAATTTAAAACTACCAATTGACCAGTCTGAGCTAGGCGACTAGTTAGTGCAAAGGAATGCATGTATAAAGCTGCATTGTCCATTTGTATTCAAAAAATAAATTATATACAAAATATTTTAACTTATCAAACTAATTGGAATATAAAATGTAACATATTACCATAGGCTATTACTATTATCATAATGATAATTTTGCAACAAACTAATAGAGGCTAATGAGTAAACTTGTTCAAGAACCATTTCTGAGGCTGTTCTGAATTATGACACATGACAATTCACCAGTAGTCCCAGTACCATTGCATGTTATTTGCATATGCATCCTGAGATCCTATGCAGCGTTTTCATAGGCAACACTATATTCTTACAAACTGCTCCCAGATGACTGAGATCTCACCATTTCAGAATTAATGTAATTGAGTTTCCGACTTCTAAATAGATGGAATCTACATATGGATATCTATGGTGCTGTGGGTTACAGGTAAAAGTCAGCACACTGTTAGCACCCAAATTAAATCACTGCTACAAAAATAGCAATACTTAACCCGTTGCTTGTTTGAACGTTCTTCAAAATTTCTACTTTTGTAATACGTGGTATAAAGAAAATCATACAGGTTTGGAACTAAATCTGGGTGGGTAAGAGATGACAGCGGTTTCATTTTTGGGTGAACTAACCTTGTAAGACTGTTCAAAGAGTGTTTTCCATGCAACTGTAGTAGTTATGCATTCATGTTGTGTATGAGTGGATTTATAATAAGTGTTTATGTAAATGCAGGTTGAGAATATGGAGTACCTACTGTTGCATTCGAAGCTTCAAGACTGTTATGATCCTTCTACACAACATGGTGATTTCCAGATCTTCTGCCCTTCACTGTCAGAGGCCTGTGTCGCTCTCTATGACCAAGAGTGGTGCAGGGTCCAGGTCACAGGTGCGTTAATGTTTGTACACATGCATATACATTTTGAAATCAGAAATTTACATACAACTTAGCCCAGTGGTTTTCAATTGGTGAGGCGCGCCTCCCCTGGGGGCACCAGAGAGCCCCAGGGGGGCGCAGCGCGGGGGGAAAAACATAACGGTTCACATCTGTACACATCTGTCCTGCTAGCTTGCATGTTATAGTGCGTGTTATGCATATGCGTGTTGCAAAATGGATTGCTTTGTGGTGTCTACAATACAAAAGTCTACAGGAGAGGAGGCAGATTCTGGGCCAAGCAAAAAACGGAGGAAGTATGATCACAAATTTTTAAAGTTGGGATTTTAGTGGACCGGTCCCGATGATGCGCCATTGCCACAGTATGTTATTTGCAAAGAGGTGCTAGCAAATGATAGGATGAGACCCTGTAAGCTCCGGCGTCACATTGAGGCCAAGCACTCTAGTCTGGTGGCCAAGCCACTGGAATTTTTTGATAGAAAGCTGAAAGAATTGCATACACAATAGAGAGTAATCCAGACTTTTAGCTCTGTTAATACTAAGGCGACTAAAGCATCATATCACGTTGCTTTACGTATAAAGAAGGCAGGTAAACCCCACAACATCGGTGAAACGTTACTCCTCCCTGCTGCTAAAGACATGTTCCTTAATGATGGGAGAAGCAGCTGCTGCCAAGCTAAATGCGATCCCAATATCTGACAATACCTTTCAGCGTCAAATCTCAGACATGGCATCTGATGTAAAAGAACAGGTGCTGGATGGTATTCGTGAGAGCCCTTTTTTCTCAGTTCAGCTGGATGAGTCTACTGACGGTGCTAACTGCGCTCAGTTAATGGTATATGTATATTAAAGAGTTCTCTGTCCAGGAGGAGTTTTTGTTTTGCCACTCTTTGCATGCTCACACTACAGCAGAAGAAATCTTCAAGGCTTTGAATGATTTCTTTCTCGAAAACCGCATAGACTGGGGCCGCTGTTGTGGAGTATGCACTGATGGGGCGAGAGCAATGACAGGCTGTCACAGCGGTCTGGTTAAACAGGTTCAGGCAGTTGCCCCTGTCGTTGTCTGGAAGCACTGCATCATTCATCGCCAGGCCTTGGCGACCAAAAAGATGCCAAGCGAGTTGCGTGCAGTTCTGGATGAGGCAGTAAAAATTGTTAACTTAATTAAATCATGCGCATCGAATGCCCGTCTCTTCTCCATCTTTGCAATGAGATGGGCGCTCACTTCCAACAGCTGCTCCTGCACTCCGAGGTCCGATAGCTCTCTCGGGGCAAGGTCCTCACCTAGTTATGTGATTTGCGTGAGGAAGTCCTCCTCTTCCTTTCCGAAATCGACTCCACTCTGGTGAAACACATGGCTGACATGAAGTGGGTTGCGATGTTGGCCTATCTTTCTGATATCTTTGACCGCGTAAACACACTAAACACCTCTGCATGGCAAAGACTGCCATGTCTTTTTGGCACACGATAAAGTGTCTGAGTTCAGGAAAAAGTTAAACCTGTGGTGTGGTCGTGTTGGACAAGGCTCGGTGGAAATGTTTCCAAGCTTGGAAGATGTTATGGAGAAGGCAGGTTTGTGATTGGAGTCTGTACAACAGGTGATCATTGAGCATTTGAATGGGTTGCGTGAGCAATTTGTGGAGTATTTTGGAGAGGAGACCTTAGCAAATCAGTGGGTGAGAAATCCATTCTCTTTCCCCGTGACAACCCGTGATGGACTGACCTTGCAAGAGGAAGAGGCCTTAGTCGAACTGAACTCGAACATGGACTTGAAACAAAGAATGATTGAAATGTCGCTTCCACACTTTTGGCTGTCTGTGGGGACTGAGTTTCCCAACCTCTCTCGAAAGGCTATGGAAGTACTCATCCCCTTCACCTCCACTTACTTATGTGAGTGTGGGTTTTCCGCTTTGACTTAAAAGCAAATACCGATCAGTGCTGCAGGTGGAGGACGATTTACGTTTATTCCATTCTACCGTGCATCAGCCCCGCATCGATCACCTGTGCGCATCAAAAAAGTCGGACTCTGTGTTCCCACTGATGTAGGGGTGATGAAAGTGAAGAGGCAAAACCGGCAATCGGATTTTCTTTTTTTTTTTTTTTTTTTTTTTTTTTTGCTTCACGTAGGCCTATGTGGAAGTGATTTTTATGCATTTGATACTGTGACAAAACAGCGCTGTCAATCTTGCTGATGTTGTTTGATGTCTGATGTTGATGTTTTCAAAGTTGAATTGGCTTAAGTAGCCTAAAATCCCCAAAAGAGCTCTTATTCAATTGAGATAACGTTAGTAGCCTGTGGCCTTTTAATGAACATGTTTCCAGTTTAGTTATTTGACCATCGAGGGTTATCTGTTCAGTGATCAGAAAATAGAGCTGTCCATCATGCTGATTTCGTTCTGTGTCTTGATTTTGTTGGCTCTTTGGTTATAGGGCTGTAGAGAATACTTCGTGTAGTTTTTTGACTGTGGAGGATTCTGTTCAGAAGGCTAATTTTAACAGTTTCCCACTTGCTTGAATGTAGTAAAAATGTGTTGCAAAGTATGTGTTCACAATATGTTTTAAAAAGAAAGACAACGTGTTTGAAATGTTTTGAAAAAATATAACCTACTTCAAAATGAAACCGAATTTAAAATGGAATGTTGATAGCTTAATAAAAAAAATTATGTATATTGATGGAACTCATTTTGAGTGGAACATAGCCTAAAAGCAATACTAATAACAGTAGCGTAGTAGTACCAATAATAATAGCCTAATTAGTGGAAGTGTAGGTGTTGGGGGGGGGCACAGCTGTCTTCAAGTTCTCTAGGGGGAGGCTCACTTTCACCAAATGTGAAAACCCCTGCCTTAGCCAAATACATTTAAACTCAGTTTTCACAATTCCTGACATTTAATCGTAGAAAACATTCCCTGTCTTTGGTCAGTTAGGATCAGTACTTTTATTTTAAGAATGCGAAATGTCAGAATATTACACTGAACAAAAATATAAACGCAACATGCAACAATTTCAAAGATTTTACTGAGTTACAGTTCATTTAAGGAAATCAGTCAGTTGAAATAAATGCATTAGGCCCTAATCTATTGATTTCACATGACTGGGAATACAGATATGCATCTGTTGGACACAGATAAAAAAAAAATAAAAAAAAAGGTAGAGGCGTGGATCAGAAAACCAGTCAGTATCTGGTGTGACAACCATTTGCCTCATGCAGTGCGACACATCTCCTTCTCAGAGTTGATCAGGCTGTTGATTGTGGCCTGTGGAATATTGTCCCACTCCTCTTCAATGGCTGTGCGAAGCTGCTGGATATTGGCAGGAACTGGAACACGCTGTCGTACAGGTCGATCCAGAGCATCCCAAACATGCTCAATGGGTGACATGTCTGGTGAGTATGCAGGCCATGGAAGAACTGGGACATTTTCAGCTTCCTGGAATTGTGTACAGATCCTTGCGACATGGGGCCGTGCATTATCATGCTGAAACGTGAGGTGATGGCGGCGGATGAATGGCAGGACAATAGGCCTCAGGATCTCATCACGGTATCTTTGTGCATTCAAATTGCCATCGATAAAATGCAATTGTTCGTTGTCCGTAGCTTATGCCTGCCCATACCATAATCCCACTACCACCAAGGGGCACTCTGTTCACAACATTAACATCAGCAAACCGCTCGCCCACACGACGCCATACACACTGTCTGCCATCTGCCCGGTACAGTTGAAACCAGGATTCATCCGTGAAGAGCACACTTCTCTAGCATGCCAGTGGCCATTGAAGGTGAGCATTTGCCCACTGAAGTTGGTTACGATGCCAAACTGCGGTCAGGTCAAGACCCTGGTGAGGATGACGAGCACGCAGATGAGCTTCCCTGAGGCTGTTTCTGACAGTTTGTGCAGAAATTCTTCGGTTGTGCAAACCCACAGTTTCATCAGCTGTCCGAGTGGCTGGTCTCAGATGATCCCGCAGGTGAAGAAGCCGGATGTGGAGGTCCTGGGCTGGCGTGGTTACATGTGGTCTGCGGTTGTGAGGTCAGTTTGACGTACTGCCAAATTCTATAAAACAACTTTGGAGGTGGCTTACGATAGAGAAATGAACATTAAATTCTCTGGCAACAGCTCTGGTGGGCATTCCTGCAGTCAGCATGCCAATTGCACGATCCCTCAAAACCTGAGACATCTGTGGCATTGTGTTGTGTGACAAAACTGCACATTTTTTTAGTGGCCTTTTATTGTCCCCAGCACATGGTGCACCTGTGTAATGATCATGCTGTTTAATCAGCTTCTTGACATGCCACACCTGTCAGGTGGATGGATTATCTTGGCAAAGGAGAAATGCTCACTAACAAGGATGTAAACAAATTTGTGCACAAAATTTGAGAGAAATAAGCTTTTTGTGCATATGGAAAATTTCTGGGATCTTTTATTTCAGCTCATGAAACATGAGACCAACACTTCACATGTTGCATTTTATATTTTTGTTCAGTGTAGTAGAGAGAATGATTTATTTCAGCTTTTATTACTTTCATCACATTCCCAGTGGGTCAGAAGTTTGCTTTCAATTTGTTAGTATTTGGTAGCATTGCCTTTAAATTGTTGAACTTGGTTCAAACATTTTGGGTAGCCTTCCACAAGCTTCTCACAATAAGTTGCTGGAATTTTGGCCCATTCCTCCAGACAGAACTGGTGTAACTAAGTCAGGTTTGTAGGCCTCCTTGCTCGCACATGCTTTTTCAGTTATGCCCACACATTTTGTATCGGATTGAGGTCAGGGCTTTGTGATGGCCACTCCAATACCTTGACTTTGTTGTCCTTAAGCCATTTTGCCACAACTTTGGAGGTATGCTTGGGGTCATTGTCCATTTGGAAGACCCATTTGCAACTAAGCTTTAACTTCATGGCTGATGTCTTGATGTTGCTTATATCCACATAATTTTACTTCCTCATGATGCCATCTATTTTGTGAAGTGCTCAAATCCCTCCTGCAGCAAAGCACCCCCACAACATGATGCTGCCACCCCCATGCTTCACGGTTGGGATGGAGTTCTTTGACTTGCAAGCCTCACCCTTTTTCCTCCAAACATTACGCTGGTCATTATGGCCAAAATGTTCAATATTTGTTTAATTAGAACAGAGGAAATTTCTCCAAAAAGTAAGGTCTTTGTCCTCATGTGCACTTGTAAACTGTAGTCTGGCTTTTTTGTGGCTGTTTTAAGCATTGGATTCTTCCTTGCTGAGCAGCCTTTCAGGTTATTTCGATATAGGACTCGTTTTACTGTGGATTTATATACTTGTCTGCCTGTTTCCTCCAGAATCTTCACAAGGTCCTTTTGCTGCTGTTCTGGGATTGATTTGCACTTTTCACACCAAGCTATGTTCATTTCTAGGAGACAGAATGCATTTCCTTCCTGAGCGGTATGATGGCTACATGGTCCCATGGTGTTTATACTTGCATACTATTGTTTGTACAGATAAATGTGGTACCTTCAGACATTTGGAAATTGCTCCCAAGGATGAACCAGACTTGTGGAGGTCCCGAGTGGTTTTTATTTTTTATTTTTTTTTTGAGGTCTTGGCTGATTTCTTTTGATTTTTCCATGATGTCAAGCAAAGAGGCACTGAGGGTACGTTTACACGACAACGATGTACTAAAAACGGAAAAGTTTTTCCTTTGCGTTTTTGAAAAGTTTCACGTACAGACGACAACGTTGTCAAAATCCCCGTTCACACGGATCCGAGAAAACGACTAAAAATGCTGTATTATGCATGCTAGGACAGTAGTTGGCGATGTCACTTTGTAAAGAAACACTACATGCCTGTGCACATAAGAGCGGTGAATACAAACAATGAAGATGGCGAAAGCATCGAGCAATTTTGTCTGGACGGACGATGAGGTTGCTTTTATTACTACAATTTCTTTGCTGGAGAAGTGTCAAACTCAATCTTGAGCAGCACAAACACAGTCCTGTAGTGCGCCATTGTAGTTTTGAAGTACTCGCGCGCATCCCTATAGACTGCACACGTAATATGCGTGTGCATGATGTCATCGTTTTCACACATTCGCATTTTTGTACGTTTACGTGGAGACTATAATGGCATCATTTTCAAAAATTTGCACTTCGAAACCTGTTTTCGAAAGTTTCCGTTTTCAGGCCCCAAAACGGCATTGTCGTGTAAACGAACAGCCAAAACGCATAAGTTTTTAGTTGAAACGTTGTTGTGTAAACGGCCCCTGAGTTTGAAGGTAGGCCTTAAAATACATTCACAGGTACACCTCCAATTGACTCCAGTTAGCCAATTAGCCTATCAGAAGCTAATTGCCTAAAAGCTTAACATCATTTTCTGGAATTTTCCAAGCTGCTTAGGCACAGTTAACTTAGTGAATTTAAACTTCTGACCCACTGGAATTGTTATAGTCAATTAAAAGTGAAACAATCTGTCTGTAAACAGTTGTTGGTACAATTACTCCTCATGCACAAAGTAAATGTCCTAAACAACTTGACAGAACTATAGTTTGCTAATATGAAATCTGTGGTGTGGTTAAAAAATGAGTTTTAATGACTTCAACCTAAGTGTTTAACTTCAACTGTATAACACAAACATTGTTTAATTCAGTTTGTCAGGGCTGAAAGCATTGCCTGTGTTTATCTGTCAGGTTTCCCAGGTGGTCAAAGGGTTGAGGTTCGGTATGTGGACTTTGGCTACAGAAAGACTCTCTCCGTGAAAGACCTGAGACAGATAAAGGACGAGTTCTTTGCTTTACCAGAAATGGTAAGGATTGAAAATGCATGAACAAAGTCTTTTTAAGCAGGCTTGGATCATTGTCGTTTTGGACATTTTCCAGATTTGACAAAATCTCACTTGCGAAAGGTACTTCTGTGCATTATTGAACAACTGAACTTGAACAGATACATGTAACAAACATAAGAATACCTGTCTGTCCATTTGCTTCCCAGGCGGTGTGGTGCAGTCTGTCTGATGTGGACAGTTTGGAGGAGACGTGGAGTAATGAAGCCTGTGAAGTCTTTAAGGAACTCACTGATCAGAAGTTTGTCACTGTGTTGGCACAAAGTAAGAGTTTACACTTACATAAACACACACGGACTGTACCAGGTGTATACCGAAAAAAATGTCAAATCCATCATTTTGATATTTTAAATGGATATTTGGGAAGAGAATTTTAGATAATCTGTGCACTTTGTCATTGTTAGGAACAGACAAAAGAAAAGCTTTTTTTTTTTTTTCACGAGAAGCCATTTTTTTGGTTTAAATGAAAAATGGTGCTGAACAGATAAAATATATATTTATCTTTTTATTATTATTTACATTTGATACATTTGTTTGATTAAAATGTACATGACTATTGAAATGGTAAATTCTTTAAATGTGTAATAGTCCTATATTGACTCTGACCTTTCATTAACTTTATACAGTACTTTTTGTTTCTACCCCCAATATAAATGTTTAACGGGACATTATTGACCAAAGTTTTGATAATATTGTATATTTATGTACTTTATATATTTTACCTCACCCCTATTCAGAGCTAGTGCCCACCTCTAGTCCAGTGCCCGTGTGTCTGTTGGAGGTCAGCGATGACTGTACCGGAGCTAGTATTGGAGACATTCTTGTCAAGAAGGGTCTTGCTGTAAACTGTAAACAGTAAGTATTTCCAGTAAACAGTACGTTTTGAAAGACAATATGGAATGGCATTTCTTCCTCTACTCATTCCATACCATACATTTTATTCCATATTCATTTCTCATGCTTTTTTAGGACCCAGCTTAAAGTCCCGGAGCCCCTGGGGGCAACCGTATGGGACCCTCCATTTGAAGAGAAAGTTCTACCTGAGCAGACTCCCTCTCCTGCTTCTGAAGAGCTGCAGGCCAACCTGAGTCTGCCCACCTGTCTCAAAGACCTCAGAGTTCGTGTGACACACGTCACCTCCCCTGGAAACATCTGTGTGCAGCTGCTACAGTTTGATGGCCAGCTAAAGAGGTGTCTGCCTTCCTCTGTCTTAAGATATTTTTTGAAAGCTTTGCTTCAATGAATCTGGGTAGACTGAGGAGAGAGTTTTTGTTTTGTGAAAATTTGAGTATGTCTACATTGGTCTCCTGTTCGATGTACAAAGAAAGTCTTGTTTTCCCACAATATGTTGATAGTGCCTATTCATAATCATCAGGTGCATTTACAGTTTGTAACGCATGCACTTTGCTTGCAATGTTTCCAGAATCCATGACATGTTGAAGAGTCTCTACTCTAAGTCGGAGCCACCAGAGATAGAGTGGGAAGCAGAGATGTTCTGTGCTGCCAACAACACTGGAGTTTGGGAAAGAGGAAAAGTGTGCAGTTTGTCCTTTAGCAGTGGGCTTGCAGAGGTAAAGTGTATTACACACACTTTCATAGTTGAATAAATCTTGAAAGAGTTAAACTTCATGTTCTTTCAGTTGTGTGTGTGGATTTGTAGGTTTTGCGTTGTGACTTTGGGAATAAGGTGAAGCTTCACATGAACAGTCTTAGACCTCTTCGTCCTGATCTGATTGGGTCATTCGTACTGGAATGTAACCTCAGTGGTATAAGGTAAAAAAAAGAACAGAATGCACACGGGATTCGAACCTGTTTTCCCACATCAGTGCCACAGCTGAACATGACTAAAGCATATGTGCTAACTGCTAGACCATGGCTCTAACAAGATATTTTTTAATGTTTTCTCCGTGAATTTTGTCATTTTCTTTTACAAGGATTTTCTTTCCCCTGTACAAGCTTACCTTACTCTCCAACTATTTTAGGCCAGCTGGTGGTCTCTCCACATGGACGGCCACAGCGTGTGACTTTATCTCTCACTACCTGACAGGTGCAATGGCCATAATGACCATAAAGGTTGGAAAGAATTTCAAAGAATTACAACACTTGTAGAAAAGGTGACAAAGGTGCTTAACTGTAGTACAAACTAATCTTCTTTCTGTGTATGTATTTCTTCCCCTCAGGATAGTTCTGCCAGACCTGTGCTGGTGTCTCTGTTCTGTTCGAACCGGGCTGGTCAGAATGTCAGTATTGCAGATTTCCTCATCAGTGAAGGACTTGCACTCAAAGAGCGAAAGTAAGCAAAACAAATGCCAGTGCTGTGTTAACAGAGCAGCTCTGTGCATACACTATCTTCCTAATAGCAGTGTTGAATCTAGTTTGAAAGCTATTTTGAAAATGTAGTATGCCAGTATTCTAGCTACCCATAATTTGTAGTAAACTACAGTCAAGCTACTCTTAAGTAGTTAGCTGCACTACAAGCTTCTTACAAAGAAATGGTTAACTACATAGAAGCTACTTAAGAGCAATATCTTTTTACATCTATAACTATCAAATGACAGAATTCATCATTTTAATCAGTCAAATGTTTCTGGTACAAAAACAATTAGGGTTTTTGAATGAACAATCTCAATCATTGTGATAGCATTTAACTTGATCAGATTTTACGTTTACCTTAAAAACAACTAAAACTACACTACACTATATATATATATAAATATAATTTTTTTTTTTTTTTTTTCACATTTTAGAATAATAGTAAAGTCATCAACTATGGAATAACATAAATGGAACAATGGGAATTATGTTGTGACTAAACAAAATCCTTATTTTAGCATCTTCAAAGTAGTCACCCTTTGTCTAGAATTTGCAGACATGTACTCTTGACATTTTCTCAACCAACTTCTTGAGATATCACTCTGGGATGCTTTTTAAACAGTATTGATGGAGTTCCCATCTATATGCTGGGCACTTATTGGCTGCTTTTATTATTTGGTCCAAGACATCAATTTAAAAAAAATGTTTTTATAAAGTTTTATAATGAAATAAATTAATATGGTGGCACAATTATATTTTTGTCTACAAAACTAATTTCAAACATTTAAACATACGCCTTCAGATCAAAAGATTTTTAAGATCATGAGAAACATTTCAGCCAAGTGTTTCAAAACTTTTGACCGGTAGTGCAGGTCTTAGATGCTTCCTAATAGGGCTGCAACTAATGATTATTTTGATAATCGATTAATCTTAGATTATTTCTACGATTAATCAGATAAATAATGAAATTTCTTGTATTTTATTAAAATGTTATTTTTTAAGAAACATATGTTATAAAGGGCATAAGGATGTGGTTTTGTTTTGTTTACTGTATTATTAATATTATTATTATTATTACTTTCAGGACATATGTAAAACAGTTCCTTTCCTTTAGTTGTAAAACTTAAAAAGTACTGTTTATTAAAGAGTAAAATGGTCCATCAGGGATGGAGTGGGACAAAAAAATCAGCCAAACAGAGGGCAATGGTGACCCCAGAACAGAAATATTAATAATTCTGCCCAGCTGAAAAATACATAATTATGTTAGAGACATGCTTGTACACTGTTACTGATTGCATACATTTTAATTATTTTAAATTTAATATTGTAAGTTTTAAAACTATATTTTCACTGATAACATGTTATAGTTTCACTGAAACTATATTATTTTCAAAAAAAAAAAAAAAACATTTTTAAGGGTAGTGCATGCTTATCCAGTAAAATAATATTTGCCATAGTATAAATTTACTGGTGGAATCAGACATTACATTTGGCACTATCGGGACTATCAAATATCAGGACCATTAGCATTATTATACATTATATTCAATAATCTATACAGTTTAACATAGTACAATCATCTGCAAACAGTACAGATTCACTCTTGTGCTGAAAAGTCATCCTGGTGCTCATTGTATTACATGCGGTTACATGATGAGAAACTATCTAAAACACTTCGGCACACCTTGATCTGAGACATCAGCGTGACATCAATGAAAGCTGCACAATTAATTACATTAAAACTGAAAGCGCGGTATGATGTTGCACGAGTTTAATCAAAATGATGGCACTCCATCCATTGTGAGCGGTTTGATGCGGATGAGCGCGCTCGTTAGCTCAGTGAAATTAGATATTTAGAGACTCGCATGCAGTAAAAACAATGTTTCAAAATACCCGGAAATACGTGCCTGATTTTGAATTCATGATATGTATACATTATAAAACGGGTTGGGAACCTTTTTTTCCCCACTAAGGAGCCAATTTTTTTATTTTTGGTTGATGCATTTTTTTTCGAAAGAGCCAAACCACAAACGAATAATTTACTATTTTCAAAAATGTTTTTCAATAAAATACAATGTTTATGTTGCCCATAGACTACTCAAAAACAAACAAATGTGCAAAAATTAATAGGTAATATGTTGCAATATGTGTGTTCTTATCGTATGTGTTTGTATTGCGTTTTGGTAATAGTTTATGCTGCCTAAAGAAAAGAAAATAGAACTCAATTTTAGGTTCAAGGTGAACGTGTCTTGTATTATTTTATGATTTAATAGCTTCCGTCTTATTTTTATTTATTGAACAAAACACAAATTAACATAGCAGCTTATACAAAGAGACCAATGACACACATATATATATATACATATATCTATATATACACACACACAGACATAAGACATGTATCTCTCTCTCTATATATATAGTATATAGAGAGAGAGAGAGAGAGAGAGAGAGGTAATCACTATTATTAATTACATTTTTCTGGTGATGTTGTGGAGAGAGAAATAAGATATTAATATAAACTCACGGAGTGATAGATGGATATCAAGACAATTTGAAACTATCATATTAATAATAGTTGTAGTAGTAGTAATAATAATAACAATAATAGTAGTAGTAGTAGTAGTAATAATAATATCATCTCAGCTTTGAGATTTTAGACTAGTCAATAAAATGATTGCAGATATACACAACTCTCTAGGTCTGGGAGCTGCTCCACCACCACCGGCGAGCACAACCAACAGACCTCCCCGACACAGACACCAACCCCACCTCCGATCCACCTGCCATGGCAATCACAACCCCCGTACCAGCGGTTAAGCCTCTGTGCTCCGCTGTGTCTTCCTCCACAAAGGATGCTGGGGTACCATGCTAGGCACCTCCAAACCAAGCACACCTGGTCTGGTTGTGACCTGACAGATAACCAAAAATCATTGTTTGGTTGCCCTTTTTAGATTGTAATCTGTGGCTGGAACCGTGGTGTGCACCAGTTAGCTCCCCAGCCAGAGAGACCACATCCAACCCAGATAGCACTCCGACACTGTCACGTTAAATGAGAGAAGGGACCGCCGGCAGAGGCGGCAAAGGGAGGGGCCAGGCAAACCAAAAACCGAACTGGTAATGCCCATGCCGACAAGCCGTGCCAGTCGCACCTACCGATAGCACTAGAACAGCCGCCAGACCCAGACAGTCTATAAAGTATATAAATTATAAGTGTTTATATATAATGCATTTGGAATTGGATTTTATAAGGGAGGGGAGAGAGAAGGACAAATTGTTCTGTAATAATATAAATATACTACCACCAACATTAACAATAACAATAATAGCAATAACAATTCTATGCAAAATATATATATAGAAATGAAGTATAGCATATAGCATATTATTGTATATATAAATGACATCAATCTATAAATAATTGTAGAACAGTATATTAAATAATACTCAGGCATTATTTATCTATTATAGAAATAGTTTGGATTTATGTACCATAGAATTACCATCGTCGTTATCATCAATCCATTTTATGTACCATAGAAATTAATTGAGGCATCAACTCACCAGCTAATTTTAATCAATATTTAAGGGTGAGAGCAGTGGGCTGAAGATTGTATTACATTTGTATAATTGATTTTTAAATGCTTATGTATGTTTCTCTTTAATAATATGGTCCCATAATAGATGTAGCCATTGTGTAGTTGATATTTGGTATTTATTTTTCCAATTGAATAATATTGTTTTCTTGGCGATAGCTAGAGATATGAGCAGAAGCGTTGAATGTTCAAGAGGAGGGTTAATTTGAGATATGTCACCTAAAAGGCTTAGTAATGGGAGTGCAGGGATTGTAATTTTCAAGAAATCTGAGTTTTATTAATGACATCTGTCCAGAACTGATGAACAGGTGGGCATAACCAGAGTGCATGATGGTAAGTGTATTTAAATTGCAGTTAGTACATCTGTCAGAAGTTACTAGTCCCATTTTAAACATCTTACGCTGTGTTGTGTGTTTTGTGTACAATTTTGTACTGAATTAACTGGATATTTGTGTTTGTACTTGAGATACAAGTATTTCTGCAAACTGTTTTCCAGAATTCTTCATCTGTGTTGATATTCAGATCTTTTTCCCATTGTTTAACTGGTGCTGCTGTATTAGTATCTATAGACGATATTAAAGAGTATAGTTCAGTAAGTGTCTTTACTGAGTTACTAATTGTGGTGATATGTTTTAGAATTGGGGAGGTTGTGCAATATCTTTGTTTCCAATTGTGGTTTTAATAGAATTCCTAATTTGTAGGTAATAGTAATAATGCTCTTTTCCTAAGGTAAATTTCTGTATTAATTCTGTAAATGTAATGAAGGTGTTGCCAGTAGATGTGTGATGCCTTTCTCTTTCCATTTAATATTAAGCAGAATTTGGTTGATAGTAAAATCAGGATTATGCCATATAGGTGAGTTGATGTGTGATGTGAGCTCATGGTTTGTTAATGTATTAATTTTTCACCAGGCAGCGAGTTGTTTTTATCATCATATTCTTAAAGATTTTGCTGTTTTTTTTTTTTTTTTTTTAATTAATTTATTTATTTATTTATTTTTTTTGTGAGTGGGAGATCAGATATGGTAATTTCTTTACATTCTGCTTGTTCTAACTCATCTTTGATTCTTTAATACAAAGATACCTGTATATATTACTGAACCTGCAGAGTTGCATTCACAATGTGTAAGAGCGAACTGCTCCGTAGAAATAAAGCGAAACTCTCAGTACCTCACGAGATGATCAGAGATCATTTGCAGCATTCTCATAGATTACATTATTCTAAACAGTTTTTAGTTGAATGAAACAGAGAAAAAGGAGCGATAACTCTACATGCGTTTGCTCCATGAGACAGGGTCCTGTTGAATGCCTCTGAATAAACAGCAAATCGGATATTATTCAGCACTGATGGCTTTTCTTTTGTCTGTTCTTGAAAATATAATAGTGTTTCTTCAAGCACGTCTTTTTGACTTACAGCATTTGTTGCATGTGTCACTCCGAGACGTCTTACAGGTCACCCATCTGTTGTGCGTAGATGAGCAAAATTACTTGCGCATGAAATACATTTGGATGAGGAGCTTGCGAACTGGATTGAGCCTCGTCGCATTTTGCGGGTGCTATATAAAAAATAACGAACGTTCATAAAATCACTTGTAGAAAATGCTCTTAACCGCTAAGATCAATAGTTATTGGGAAACGAGTTGCAGAACTCTATGCATGTGCGTGTCTAGGAGAAGCGCTTTCATTGCATTCGTGAACAGCGGAGCTCACTGCGCACATATCAAATCTGTTGCGCATTGGCGGCTTTTCTTTCGTCTGTTCTTCAAAATATCACGTTTCGTTAAACGTGTGTCTTTGTGTCTAATTTCTTGTAATATATCACTCAGAAGTCTTACAGGTCGCCTTCCACAGTGGCTAGTACATCAGTAAAATACTCTAGATGAAAAATCCGCATTTGGCCAGCCTTACAGCATCAAACAGCACACTCTCACCACACCTGATGCAGCAACCACTCCACATTAAACTGTGCTTATTATGATCTTCTTTGAAGTGTTTATAAAGTGTTCTTGTGCACTGGACATCTTGGGTCATGTTTTCTCTGCTTCAGTTTGTCTGTCATTTTTCAAATGTGTTTCATCATGCAACACATTTTTACTGGGCTGTAAAGTGACGTCACTGGAGCTTTTCCATGCTGGCTGCATATAGCCAACTAATCGATAATGAAATTCGTTGATGATTTTCATTATCGATTAGTTGTTGCAGCCCTACTTCCTAACACTGTTTAATAGTAAATTGTGTTCTAGAGCTGCTTCCACATCCCAGAAAGCCTTGTCCGAGGATTGTTTGCTGAGTGAGCAGAACCCTGAAACACAAAGAACTAACAGCCCACCTCAGACTCTGCCCACACCTGCCCCTCGCATCAACCCTCCACCAGAGAGAGTACAGACACATGCCTATCCCCCTCCAGAGCTGCCTCCTTGCGGACACATGGTTATGAGCATCTCTGCCATCTCTGAGCAAGGTGTCATTTATGCAATGACACATCAAGCAGGTGTGTGACTTTCTTTTCCACTTTTTTTTTTTTTTTAACAGTCTTAATTTCTCATTACCTTTTTACTCCACCTCTTTCACCCTTACAATTAAACAGGCTGTTTTTTTTTTTTTTTTTTTTTTACCTTTTGAAGACCTCTGTAAGTTAATTACCTTTCTTGTGATTTATCTAACCATGTCGCATGTGCAATGAGTAACTGCCCCTACGAAGTTGCAGAATTTGGAATAGGTGTTGTGGGCAGTCGTATTTTGTTGTTCTCATGGTTATGACATCCCAAACATGAAGATATCTGAATGAGATGTTTTGCTGCTTAGTTCAGTAAATGGTCTCTGTGGAGAGGGGATCAAGTTTTGAGTTCTTAAAGTTAGAATATGTCTAAATAATACAAACTTGGAAAGTCATGTTTTTCATTAAATGTCCCCTTAAAAATTCCAAGTATTCCTGAAGTCATCCCATGTACTCCTTAAAGCTTGTTTTTTTTCTTGTGTGTGTAGTGTGTGAGTTTGATCGCTTAAGAGGGCGGCTGCAGCAGTATATTAAAACCATTCCAAGACAGAAGAATTACAACTGGAAAGGAGTTTTGGGCTGTGCTGTCATGGGAACTGACATGTTTTGGTACAGAGGTCAGGTGCTGGAGGTCATTGGAGGACATGTAAAGGTCAGTGTGCTTTCATTGGATTGCACTATTTCTATGAAGTATACTGCATTTTTCCTATAATTCTTATGCTTTGATTCATTGTCTAAAAATATTTGGCCTATAGTGTTTTGTTAGCAGTTTGTGATGTGAATGTTTGTTACAGGTCCGATATGTGGATCAGGGACTTGTGGAGAGTATTCCAGTTTGCCACGTGTACCCAGCGGTCCTCTGTGAGGATGTGCCGCAGCTCTGTGTACCCTGTCAGCTAAATGGGGTCATACCGGTGTGTGTGTGTGTGTGTGTGTGTGTGTGTGTGTGTGTGTGTGTGTGTGTGTGCGCTAAATTTGAATTTGAACCCTGACCTACTCAAAATTCTATCTCCATTTTTGTGCATACGTGATGGTAGGTATAAATATGGTGAAAATTGTTATGGTCATCCTTGTAGTGCATCCATAAATCCGTTAGCAGTGAGATTTCCAAATCTTGCTTTTATAACCATTTCTGTGTGACTCACAAAAGCTGTCAGGAAATGTCAGGGACATATTATACCCTGGAATCTAAAGGAAAAAAAACAATTTTCCATAAAGGAAATGAAGCCTACTCTTTAAACTATTACTATATTTTTGTGTTGTTACATATTCATTACAATGAAGCACTCCTCACCCCACCCTAATTTTCAGTAGCCCATTTTAATGTGAATACAATTGTAATCATACAATATAATATCATTTGTTGTACTGCCTATAATTTTTGCTGATTAAAGTAAAATGAGGAAAAAAATATATATATATATTGGTTCTCAGTCGTAGTAGTTAGACTGAATTGGTGTGAAATCATATGTAATTCATCTTAATATATTTAATTGAATTAATGTGATTTTAAAATGGTTAAATACTGGTTTGATGACAGCCATAAACTGTTACAGATTGGAAAAGGATGGCAGTTGGACGCTGTGCTGCTCATGAAGGAGTTGCTACTTGGACGTCTTGTCAGTGTCCACATAATGGTAAAGTTGAATTTATATGTCCTTGTTTACATCTTTACATTAGTACCGCTTCTTACGTCAGTAGGAAGCTACAAATCACTACAGTTTAAAGGGAAAATCATGTTTACAAGCAGTCTGCACTCTCTCATTCAACCTTTTGTTTTGCAGGAACACCCAGAGGATCCTAGTGGCTGTGTTACCGTAGAGATAACAGTGGATGGCATGGCACTCAGCAAGATAATGGTGCACCACCAATATGCCAATTTTGACCCTGCCATCGGCAGCAAGGAGGTCTGATCAGTGGAGATTGGGAGAGTGGGTTAGGTTTGCTTGAGAGAGGTGTAGTCCTCTAGACATTTTTTGTGTTTATGTACAGGATTATGTGGTTAAGCCTCCTGTCCCGGATTTGGATGACTGGGATATAAACACAGAGGTAAAAGTTTCATCTCTATGGATTAAACAATATCTTGGTACGTATTGTTACAATATGCAAATCTATTTTTCAGGGGCTGGAGGAGCCACTGCCTGTGTTAGGTGTCTATAAAGAACTTAATCTTCCCATAAATTGGAAACATTTCCCTGTCAGAGTCAAGCACATCCGCACCCCTAATGAGGTATGTTTATCATGTTATCATGATGTGAGCTGATTGGTCAGTGTTTAAACCTCACGAAATGTTTACTGTAACGCATGCACTTTCATTCATTAGACTTTCATTATTTTAATAAAACTCATGTACCAAAAGACGTGGTCAAGATTTTGAAAGACTGCAACAGTATTTTAAATTTTAACTTTAAAAAGTTTAAGGCAGTCACAAATTTCTGATAGCAGATTTTGTATGTCAGAGTGCTCTAATCTTGTACGTTCTTGAGTAATATTATGGCTCTTTGCAAATAACATAAGTATGAATCTTTTTTTTTGTTTGTTAAATGTCCTCAAGTCAGTGTTTTACTTGTGCATTATGTGCACACATGACCTAAATGGAAAAATGAGCAAAAAAAAATTATAGCAAAGGTTGTATGTACAAAAGATTATTTATGTCCTAAATAATCAGTTTTGAAGGTCAGTAATGTCTGGTAAGCATCACCTCTTGGTACTTGCATTGCTTTCAAACCTGTGTATGCTTGCAGATCTTCTTGTGTGTGTTGGATAAGACTGGGGGAAAACAGAAAGAGGGAGAGTGTTTGGAGGAAGCTCTGGATCGTGTGAATGAGAGCGTTGAAAATCTAAGTCTACTATCAGACTTCCCCATTGGTACATGTATTTTTCATTTTGGTACATTCAAGGAAGACCTGTAAAACAAAGAAGATTTGAAACCATATGTTTTTCATTGTTTGTGTGTGCAGAATGTCCCTGTCTGGCCGAGTACAGTGATGGTAGATATTATCGTGCAAAGCTACAGTGTTTTTCTGAAGTCACTCCTACTGTCAAGCTCCTTGTGAGACATGTGGACTTTGGCTCTGATGACATCTTACCAATACACAAGTAAGAATTTTCAGATTGTACATTTGTGACTTGATTTTGTCTTGCACAAAACTGAAATGAACAAAGGTATGCAAAATAATGACATTAGGACCACGTCCACATAAATCTGGATAAATTAATCTTTTTCTCAGTGTTCAAAACTGAGCTTCTCGAAAACACTCTCCCAAGTGGATTCATTTGATACTGTTGTATCTGCTTTGTAGTGTTGACTGGGAATGCAGTCATGTGATCCATTCAAGCCAAAACAATCAAGATGGCAGCCCATGTTGTAGTGGCTTTGTTGTGCCTGCTGTCTACTTTGAAGGAATGCAATGTATAAGTTATAAAATGTAACATTTGACTTTAACAACACTATCAAAGGTGACGGAAAGTTTACTCTGTATTGCTGTTCCATGGCAGAACATGAGGAAAATTGCCTTTCAGACCACGCTTCTTAGGGAAAAAATTGTTTTTGCAGGGAAGGGAATTTAAGTGTTTTCAGACATTTGAACTTTTTGAAAAAGTTTGAAAATGTTAGTGTGGACATAGAGCTCTTTGAAATGAAAGTGCAATTCTCAAATGTATCCGGATTAATGTGGATGTAGACTTAACACCCTGTCTACACTGGGTGCGTCCATTCAACCTTCCACATACGTGAACTGCAGGAAAACCTGGAGCTATTTGTTCTCACCAGTAGGTGGTGCAATGCAATCGGGTGTTGACTGCTGAAGACCAAAGCTACATGTAGAGATGACAGCTGTGTACGTTTGATAGTTTGTTTTTCAAAATTGTTCATGGGTAGAAAATACATATTTGATTTGCACATGTGGGTGGGCATGAAACGCACCTTTCCACTGATTGGTCAACCCGCGTCATCATCAGTTCCTCAATGCCGTGCAACAGAATAATGGGTTCTGCAACCTACGTGTGCCCAGAGAAATATTAGTTGTCTGTTTTAGAAATAGCTTATTGATGTCCCTCGCATCTGCATGCAAAATTTCTTAGCCTACTACTTAGACATACAGCCCGTTTTATTTAGCTGTCAGCTATCAAAATCTCTTATGGCGAAGCTGCGCACTGTGTTTAGCGGATGCATTTACATTGTAGTGAAGCACAGATCAGTATGTGGAATGCATTTGCTTTTAAAGATTGCCGATACATTGTCCAGGTTATTACATAACTCAGATGCTTGAAGAGCTAATTTCTGTGTAGGTAGGCATTACGTATAATGTAGTAGGGTGACCAGTCCTGAATTGGAAATATGTTTTATTTATTTATTTTTTTTTTTTTTTTTTTTTTTTGTCTCATTTCACCTTATTTGTCCATGGCTGAGTTTCCTGAGGCACTAAGTAGAACGTTAGTATCACTATAGTAGTATTAATCTCTACTGCGCATTTCCCAAAAAGCATCAAAGTATTAAAGTAAAAACTTAGTAAATTAAGGGCTTTGAACCGCTCTAAAGTCGTAAGTGCAAATTAAAAGTATCTTATGCATTTTCACAGTTTATCAGAAAATAAGGTATGTTTTAATAACTTGTATTGATATATTTGGATCATTGGAAAGCCATAACTAGAAACAAGGTTTTGGGTGTGCCAAGGGAAACTGTGTTCAAGAACTGAAAAATGCCACTTTTTTTTTGTAACTTTAACAACAATTGCCATTCACAGATGTAACCAATTTTTAGCGCTAAATTTCTTTTCTGTTTAGCCCCGCTTTACATTATAATTAATTAAATTAACAAATGAATGACACTAATCAATGGAGTTGGTAGGCCTGTTAATGTATCCAAATATTAGGCTTAATATTTAGTCATAAAATGTGATTATTTTAGAATGTTACATAATTCTTTACCAAAATCAGAAGACAAATGCACAGGTAAATGAAGGGACAATTTGCACTGACAAAAAGAATCACATTCACGGATTCAAAAACGTAATTTAGGAAAAGAAATAAATGTGTGATGCATTTTATGAATTAGAAAAATGACAGAACCGTGTGCATTCAGTTTCCAGCAAAAGAAACAAACTTTTGGCAACATTAGAGACCCTTATTATGATTCACATTGCATGTGTTCACATACATGCATTTATATCATTAATCTCTATAAAGTTGAGCATCAATCTGAAACCCCATCTTACCAAAGTCATCATTATTTATTTAATTAAATGCTGTGATCGTCATTAACTTTTGGCGTCTCGACAAGGTTACACATCATTTCCATGCTTGTCAGTATTGCCACATTATTGTCATGTTGATAAGACAAACTCCTGGACATATTGGCCAAGGTTTCAGCATTGGACCGGACAGCTCCTGTAACGAAGAATTTAAGTTCTAATTTATAATGAGTAATCTAAGTGCTGTTTTGGGAAAGAGGCGTTCTCTATGTAAAATAACGAGCAGCGTTAATTAATATGATCATAAAAGTTGCTGCCTAAAGCTTGGAATAATATACAGATTTTGCTCTAATGGAAAGAAATTGGTACTTTCATTCACCAAAATGGCATTCCACTGATCACAGTGTATAGTCAGGACATTAATAACATGAAAAATTACTATTACAATTACTGTTTACAATTCCAGAACTTCTTAAACTACTTCAAAGAGTTCTCATAAAAAATCCTCCACATACAGCAATGACAGCTTTGCAGATCCTTGGCATTCTAGCTGTCAGTTTGTCCAGATACTCATTACAGTCTAGCTGATCCAACAAAAGCTCAATGGGGTTAAGATCCATAACACCCTTTTCCAATTATCTGTTGTCCAATGTCTGTTTCATTGCCCATTCTAACCTTTTCTTTGTTTTTTTTTGTTTCAAAAGTGGCTTTTTCTTTGAAATTCTTCTTATGAGGCCTGCACCCCTGAGTCTTCTCTTTACTGTTGTACATGAAACTGGTGTTGAGTGGGTAGAATTCAATGAAGCTGTCAACTGAGGACATGTGAGGCATCTATTTCTCAAACTAGAGACTCTGATGTACATATACTTTTGTTTAGTTGTACATCTGGCCTTCCACATCTCTTTCTGTCCTTGTTTGAGCCAGTTGTCTTTGAAGACTGTAGTGTACACCATTCTATGAAGTCTTCTGTTTTTTTGGGCAATTTCAAGCATTGTATAGCCTTCATTCCTCAAAACAATGATTGACTGAGTTTCTAGAGAAAGCTGTTTCTTTTTTACCATTTTTGACCTAATATTGACCTTAAGACATCTACTGCATACTGTGGCAACTCAAAAACAAACACAAAGACAATGTTAAGCTTCATTTAATGAACCAAATAGCTTTCAGCTGTGATTTTCTAGTACCAAATTAACAATGTAGCATGATTACTCAAGGATAAGGTGTTGGAGTGATGGCTGCTGGAAATGGGGTCTGTCTAGATTTGATCAAAAGTGACTTTTTTTCAAATAGTGATGGTGCTGGGGTTTTTTTTTTATCAGTAATGTCCTGACTATTCTTTGATGAGTTGAATGCCACTTTGGTGAATTAAAGTACCAATTTCCTTCCGAAACAGCAAAATCTGTACATTATTCCAAACTTTTGCCTATGTGTGTATGTATGTATATAATTATTTTTTGTAAAAAAAAATACACATTAATTTATTCCCACTTATCCTATGTAAGTTCGCGAAGGTACTGGAGCCTATCCCAGGAACATGTTAGATTAAAAAATAAAAAACATTAGAAAAGCTGAAAACTGAGATTTGAATTCAAATGAAGATAGGCAGATATGTATCTGCTAGAAATTAATATACTGTTAGCCTATGTGAATGTTTATAACAAAAAACAAAAAAATGATGTCTGTCAATTACATTTCTGGTTTTAAAAATCCTCGACTGTGTAGAAGTCCTTGGTTTTTTGGAATTATTTACTTCAGCGCCGGACATTAATACGCAGATATTGACGTAGTTCAGGAAACGCAAATAAATAAATAAACAAGGCTCAGTTTTCACCATGGTACAATGTTAAATATATATATGTTCCAGCAAATTATATTAATGGAATAATTGCATCTTACATATTAATTTAAAAAAACTGTGGTCACCCTACCTCATTATGCCTATGTCTACTTACACAGCAATCGATGATTCAGGTCCGGCTCTAGACATTTAGAGGCCATAGGCAATTTCTTTTGGAGGCACCCCGAATGTTTTTTTTTATTATTATTATTTACTTTGATTATTTAATGTGGCTTGACATACAGCAAAATGTTAGCTCATTCATATAATTGCTTTAACAATCTGTTTATAACAGTACTCTTAACTGCTTTTATTTTATTTTATTTTTATTTTTTTTGCAAGCTTTGGCAAATCTAATCAAAAGTCAAGTAGTTTTCGACTATAGATCTTCCACAGAGGTGCTCATTGTTGTAGCCTGGTAACTTCTAAACAACATTTTGTTATCTGATAAAGTGATAAAAACCTGTGCATCTCATAAGAGCTGCCAGCCAATCAGAATGTATTGTCTGACAGCTCTTGCAGTTTATGCTGCAATTTACATCACGCTTGTGGTGAATGGTTTGTGGCTTGTGTGTGAAATGATTTCCTGCTGAGACTGAGACTAACCCTTAGCATTGACCAAATTAAATTCACCTTCAAACATTCTTGACTTAATTGTGTAGTGTTTTACAAGTACAAAAACTAAAATATAGAGTGCAAAATAATCAATCCATATACATACCATGCCACGTTTTGAAATAATAATGACATACTTGTATTACTATTTATATTCATGTTCAGATAAATTCTAGCCATTTCTGAAACTCTAACACACAAAAGAATATGCATTCTCCTATTTCCTGCTTTGTAGAAAACACTACAAGAATAAATACAACCATTTTAATAAATATTTTTATCAACATTCATTATGCATTATATTCATTATATTAATTGTACATTATCTGTCAACTAATATGAATAGTCTATTAGAGGAACACATGGCATGGTGTTTCTGCAAGAAACATGTTGAATTCAGTGTTACTGTGTCAAAGTTCAACATCTTTAAGCTTGTTCTCAAGTCAAGCATCAAGCATCTAGATAAAGGACTCGCTCATTAAATTATGGATTGCGTCTCTTGAGCGCAGCTGCGTGATAGTGGCGCACAGCGCAGAGGGAACATTACCTCCACCTAGAAGACGTGTCCGAGATTTTGTGAAAGCAAAGTAGACATCAGATGCATTTTACAAGTTTTTTTATTGCAACACTGTCAATATGCTACATTTGTGGATTTTACAAGATAGAAACAAAGCTTATCACTCACATGTGAATGGGTTCAAATTTCTAACCGCAAGTTTTTAATTGCAGATGTGGTTGCACTGCGCAGCTCTGGGCCTCGTTTCCCAAAAGCATCGTAAGCCTAGATTGTAGAATACATCTTAAGATTTGTCTTAGTTTTGCCTCCTGTTTCCAAAGCATCATAACTTTAGTACTTGAAAATGCTTGGTAGATTTATGAGTGCTCTGGAGTAATCCTACAGAGCTAAGAGCATCTTAATAGACAAGGGCTGAGTTTCTCGATAACGTTGCAACTTAAGCTTTAACAATTATGTTAACTAATGTCGCTTGTTATTTTACGATAGAGTAACGCCTGTTTCCCAAACCAGCATGTAGATTTCTCATTATAAATTTGAACTTAATCAAAAAATCAAATCTTTGTCACTCAACCATATACACGAGTGCAACAGTGGGTGAAAGTCTTTGGTGCAGTTCCAAGCAACATAGCAGTCATTACAGTGATGAGACATATATCAATTTACAATAAACATCAGATTTACACAACACAATTTACGAAACTAATATACACAATTACACACAACACAATATACAAATAATAATATACAATGTACAGTATACAATACACACAATATAGAATACACAGTATACAATAAAAATAACATATATAAATGTGCAGTAAGGTTGTATAGTGGTTGTATTGACATTCAGGCTTCGTTACGGGTGCTGTCCAGTCCAAAGGTGCTGATCACTTTGGCCAGTATGTCCAGGAGTTTGTCTTCTCAAAATGAAAATAAGGTGGAAATACTGACAAACATGGACATTGTTTGTAACTTTGTCAAGGCGCCAAAATGTATTACCTAACTATTACAGAATATAATTAAAGAAATTAGGCATCATTATGCATCATGCAATTTGTTACTGCCTTGTAAAAAAGACTATAGGCCAGCTGATTTGAACCAGCTATTGGAGGAAGGAAGGCGAGAGAGAGAGATAATCTCTCATTGCACACTCTCGCTCTAATATCCTCTGTTAACCATATTTTAATGATTTATTAAGGCATATTTATTTAATTTTTAAACTGCGTGGTCACATTACTCGCATATCATCTTAAATAATCTGTTTAATAAGAACGTCATCTTTCTGTTGCCATTACAATTATGACTGTATTGATTTTATAGTGATTTTAACACTTTTTTTTTTTTATCCTCTTGAGATGGTTTACAGTGGCTTTCCAATGATCACAATATATTAATACAATTTATTAAATGTCCCATTGTCTTTGATAAACTGTGAAAGATGCCAGAAAGATATGTTTAAGTTGTACTTAATGGACTTAAAGTTGCACTCAGTAATTCTAATCCAGTACACTTTTTGTCAAATTCTGCAAATATCTCCCCTCAGTCTGCTAGCTGTCCATTCTGTGGGTGGGCTGAAAAAAAATCTAGTATTTGTACACAGCCCTGGCTCTGTAAATGGGACCAACCTACTTATTGCTTCGGGAATCCCAGCCAAGGTTAATAATAATAATAATAATAATGCATAAAATTGATATATAAACAGATGAATAGATAAAATCGGAGAGAGTAGAAAAATATCAATGACTTTTCTCATCATCTCTTCCTTTCTGACACCCGGGCACTCTTTTCCAGGGAGGTAAATTACAAATGTTTTTAAAGTTATGCACAAATATAATGATGTTTCTATGATGGCAGCACTGGTCCACCCAATCAAATCTGCCAGAATAGGGGGCCTGGGTAGCTCAGCGAGTAAAGGCTCTGACTACCACCCCTGGAGTCGTGAGTTTGAATCCAGGGTGTGCTGAGTGACTCCAGCCAGGTCTCCTAAGCAACCAGCTTGGCCCGGTTGATAGGGAGGGTAGAGTCACATGGGGTAACCTCCTGGTGGTCGCTATAATGTGGTTCGCTCTCGATGGGACGCATGGTGAGTTGTGTGTGAAGCCTCCACACGTGCTATGTCTCCGCGGTAACGTGCTCGTCAAGCCACGTAATAAGATGCGCGGGTTGACTGTCTCAGATGCGGAGGCAACTGAGATTCGTCCTCCTCCACCCAGATTGAGGCAAGTCACTACGCCGCCACGAGGACTTAGAGCGCATTGGGAATTGGGCATTCCAAACTGGGGGGAAAAAAATAATAATCTGACAGAATATACTAATAGTTTACAAATAAAAATAAACGTGGGGCCTGGGTAGCTCAGTGGTAAAAGACGCTGGCTGCCACCCCTGGAGTTCGCTAGTTCGAATCCCAGGGCGTGCTGAGTGACTCCAGCCAGGTCTCCTAAGCAACCAAATTGGCCCGGTTGCTCAACAGGCCACGTGATAAGATGCGCGGGTTGATGGTTTCAGATGCGGAGACAACTGGGATTCATCCTCCACCACCTGGATTGAGGCGAATCACTACGCAACCACGAGGACTTAAAAGTGCACTGGGATTTGGGCATTCCAAATTGGGTGGGGGAAAAAAAAGGGAAAAACATTTATAAAAATAAACAGCATTTTGTCATACGCAAAATAGCTTGCATGATAATCATCATATTCCTGTTAGAAAATGTAGTTAGAATTTTTTTTTAAGATAAGAATTTATATGCTTTTGGTGAATTGAAATGGGTTGTGTCGTGCTTCTCACCGAATCGGTTTGTTCTGCTCAGCAGATAATTGATCATGTTTTGTCTCTATCAAAGTAGGATGCCTAACATCCAACACAAAAACAACAGCCACATATGAGCAGTAATAGGCTGACCGCATCCTCTTTTACCCGAGCCTGTCCTTTTTTTCTGACTTCTGGTCGATTGTCTGGCATAATCAATGTTGCTGTCTACACTGGAAGCATCACTCCTTGTCTACACCAGGTGTGCAAGGCGCCAAACTGTGCTCGTGCACCCAATATCCTGCTGCTTTCACATGCACGGCTCTTTACGACAGGTGTCGCGAGAGGTAAAAATATTTAGTATTTTTCTGAGCAGTCATTGAAAGGCATATTATTCACAGCCAATCATACAACAATTTACTGAGCTCATATCAGATTGCTGAAAACATGGAAAAAAAGATACATGTCATTAAAATTCCCAAACTACATGATTCTTCAAATCTCATAAAGAGATTATTTGAAAGCCAGGGCTTGGGAGCATACATGTGCACAAGTAGATTTTTTTGCCAGGTTAAAATAAACTGCAAAATGAAACCTAATTTTAAAATGAACTGATTTCAATGGGTGACATGTCATCAATGCTAATCATATACCATACCCAAAAATATTTCACTTAATTCTAATGAAATTATAAACAACAAATAAAAATAAATGCTGCACTAAATTTGCATCTGGTTTTCTCATATGCAAATCAAAGACAGACAAATCAATAATAAACACAAGTGCCGTTTTTATTTTATCATTTGGATATCTCATGTAACATTCGATTAAGATTCAACTGACTTCTGTTATTTAACTGACTATCTGCTGATTTTATTTAACTACTATATGAAGTGCAACAGTTAAAGAAAAAAGTGAGCCCATTTAAAGTCTGTGGTCAACTGCATCTTAATTAAAGAGTGTCGACAGGGCATTTCTCCTTGAGGTAAGGTAAAACAGATCCAAAATTACTTGGGATAATGAAATTTGCGTTTAATTACGTTGGTTTTAGTAAATACAAATATGTATGTGGATGTGACTTGGCGCAATGGAGTTCTTGTTTATTGTAAATAGGGCAACGGCCGCCCCTGAAACCGAAATGCGAGCACCGCCTACACTGCAAAAAATGCATGTGTAATGAGGGAGCGAGAGCTTTATATCTCTTGACATTTCTCAATTTATGTACGTTGTTTTGCACTATTTTCTTTGCATGACATTTCTTTCTAAGCTGCCATTGCTTCAAGCACTTAAAACTGAAACAGAAATTGCTCCCAGACGAGTGCATTGATCATGAGAGACAAAGACTGTGTGCTTGTCTGATAACTATGGGTCTCTACAAGCGAAGTTGCGAACGTTCTTTCCTTTTTCTTGTGTGTTTCCCAAATCTGCACTTAACACGAAAGTGCTTCTTTGCTGTCCATTTGTGAAGTGCTAAAATCTGACCGTATGTGTCGCTCATTCATAGATTTGTGGATAACTTTATAAATACTTGTAATTTAGCTTTCTGAGAAATGTTCAAAGTTATTTTCTTAAACTAATTAACTACATAAATACATAGTTTTGTTATTCTTTTTGTGCTGGAGGCTACAATCTACTGTTTTTAAACAATCACTGCTTTGTTCATCTAATGTGCGTTTGCAATGTTTCATTTATCATCTATGGGTCGACCATTGGGGTGCAAGTTTCTAGGGTCTGTGAAGACTATAAAAAGTATAAAGAGGTTTACATGTTGGCAGGCCTATTTCATGTGCACAGTAGGGTGGTGGAAGCACTATCATAAGGTAAATATACAAACATTAACTGATTAAGCGGAGATCTGCGCTTTGCGCCCAAACTGATCATCAATGCATAACAATATGTGCGTGACAGCGCCCTTCGGTGTCAGAGAGGAAGATGAGAGTTTGTAAAGATAAGGAATGTGAGAAGTCGCGCCAAGATAGACAATTTCCCCATAGATACAGTATAACATTTGACATCATTCCTTCTGATTTTAATACCATTTCATTCAGCCACTTTGTACCAACTCGGGCACAAAGGTAGGCCTATTGTTTGATTTAGGCCTAATTAATTTTTCATTCATTTATTTTAATTGTAATATATTATTTTCTTGTTTCTGCTCATTCTTTTCAAATTGAAAAAAAACTATCGAAACAGCTATCATCTCTACCTGTAGCTTTGGTCTTCAGCAGTCAACACACAATCGCATTGCACCACCTACTGGTGAGAACAGATAGCACCAGGTTGAGATTGTGCATCGGTTCTCTGCTTTTCTTTGCAGTTCCCGGATGTGGAAGGTTGAATTTCCAACCGAATTTGAACCACAGAATTTGAGGAAGTGAATTTTGTTAAGTGAAATAGAACGGGCTGAATTTTATCTGTCTAAAAATTGGTATTTTCAAATGAACTGAATATTTTGGAAATTATCTTTGGAAGGTGAATATTTATTGTTTAATTTTTAATGAAATTAGTTGTGAAATGTTTCCAAATGAAATATTCAATGCTTAAAAATACAACCATGTTAAATTTCAGCCTCCCAAAATGCAAGCACTGTAAATTCAACGCATTTAAATGCAAGCACTGATAATACAATGCATTTATTTTTTCTATTAGAGCAATTCAACATGCTTTTATGCTTCAAAGACTTTTTTCATGAATTTATTTCCATTTTAAATAGTGATACGACCCATTTAAATTCTAGTGAGAACTTTATAGTATAAATTGCTATGGAGGGAGTCCTCTTAAACAGTAGATGGCCCCAACGTTATAAACCATACTGAGGAAAAGAGCTATGCACCAAATTAAAGGTTTTTCATATTACACATCATCACCCTTACTTAAATGTATCATGATTTAATGGTAGTAACAGTAAGTGGTATTTTGACAAAAATGTTATAGTTTTATATTAAATGATCAGAATATATTCGACCTAATTTTAATTTTTAATTAACTGTGGCAGTTGTAGTTAAAGTTTCTAAATGTTTACTGTGTTTAGGCTATTATTTTTATAACCAATACTATAATTTATTATATATATATATATTTTTTTTTTTTTCTTTTTAGCTCTATTAACCTAACCATGGTAATAAGAAGCCATCCATGATCTTACCTGTGCTTATATGGCATTGCACTATAAATATAATGGCAAGTACATAAAGGACTTTAAATTGTGGACATTCTAGGCTGCATCCAAAACCATGAAAATGCTGCCCCGGGAGGCTGTATACGGAGGTAGGAAGGGACTAAGGCACATCCGAATCCAATGTTCATGTCACATCCTGTTTACTGAGATACCTTCATCTGATCGATTATTTATTTATTTATTTTTTTTTAAGGCAGCATAGATGTATCCTTCGCTGCCTATGAAATCCCACAATCCTATGCGCACCGTTCCACAGCAGTTGAGCTGAAGGAAAAAAAAATGGCCACCGAAGAGGCAGTTGATAGCCAATTTGTGAATAAATATACATTTATGATTCTATTTCTAGCGTGAAAGTAGTGTTGTAATTATTAAATATACACTTGGTTATCGCTGAAACTCTTGATTTTGTTCTAGATTATTAGAGCATTGCAGTTCGGTTGGATGATTAAAGCAGACGTGTTACCTTTAGTGGACACCAGATGGCGTTAATCATTTGCTGGTACCCTAGCAACATTGTGACATTATGCTGCCTCAGTAGTCCAAAACCAGTTTCTGGAGGTACCTTTGTACGCAAACACTGAGTCATTGACTGATAGGGCAGCGAGGCAACAAGACTGCTACCTTTTGGTTTTGGATGCAGCCCTAGACTTGTGGACAAAGTTTTCCTCCATTGTAATACATGTTCTGAAATATTATATATTAGGAAATAAATGGAATAATAAATAAAATAGGCTCATCAACTTTAAAAGGGGGGAGATAAATCTTCCTGTATCTTTTGTTGACATCAACATATATAATGTCCCTTTATACATGCACTTATACTTGAAAACTATGAATGAAACTATGCAAGATAAAAGACAATGCGACACAGACAACATTAAATACAGGTCACATGTTGGGTTGCCACTTGATGTCCATTGTAAAATCTAAGTCCTGAAGCAAAACCAGTTGAGATCCACTGATATAGTGGAACATTGGTTAATGATAAATGTAACAGTAAGTGGAAAAAGCTCTAAAGTGCATTTATAAATGCATAGTATTTGTAGTATTTATATGTATATGCTATTTTTAATGAATACAAAACACAAACTAAAACACTAGATATTACTTAACATTATGAAAGACCAAATGTAAACAAAGCAACACAAACCTGTTGATATGAAAAATACATATTTAAACCCCAGAGATACCCTTTTTAAATACAGAATGAAGTCATTGAAATACAACAATAGTTTTACATCTACCCCTCATTCCCATTTAAACAGTGATGTCAAATGTATGATTAGGTTCCCCTTTGTGAACTCTTCATTATTCCACTGGCCTAAAAATTACTTCTGAAGGAGAGAACTGTTTAAACCAAAAATTACATTAGACAATTTTACTTGACCCTCTTACTTGGTGGTTCTAATGCTAAGTGAGCCTGTTTTACAATTCTGATTTCTACAAGCCTGAACACCTGTTTGATGTCATCAATGTATTAAAAATCACAAAGGGGAACTGGCAGAAAGTGCTATGTATGCATGTTGACATTGCAGACTTCGGCAGCTCCCTGCATCCCTCTATCATTTTCCGTGTGCGGCGATTTGCGTGAAGGTAGCAGGCTTTAGACCACCAACCTTGTGCACAGAGCTGGAGCGGATCCCTTACCAGCCAGAGTGGAGCATGAGAGCCATGCTGGAGATGATTGATCTGTTGAATGGCGACCTCACTGCTGTGTTGACTGTAAGCCTCATTCACAGTTGATATGGTACTATATAGAAATTTTGCCCCTTTACACCTGGCTTTAACATGCATTCTTGCTGATCATGATCTGATTAACTTTGCAATAAAAACTTCGGAGGTGGTCAGAGATGGATTTTGACCACATTCAATAAAGGTGTACATGTCTTTAATCTCATAGTTTAAAGACATAGGCAGAAGTGTGTTTGGTACCAAGTTATATAAAGGGTCCTGAGTCATGTTCAGATTTCCCAGTAACAAGAGTTAAAGAAATATGTAGGCTTCCATTGTATTGTAAGTTATATAATTGTTTGTTTGTTTTTAAAAAGAGATGAATCAACAATTTTCTGTTATTTGACTGGAGACCATAAATATGGTTTAAATTGGATTTTGTCCTGAAAAATTTCTTCAAGCTGGAAATCACAAACTGGGCTCTATTTGTTCACACTTGAGAGAAGGTGTAAATGTAATCCAGTTACTAATTGAAGACAGGTATAAATAGGCTCAATTTGTCAGATGTTATCTAGTAACAAGCCAGAAACAGTCAGGCTGTTTTTTACATCATTGGATGTTCAAAGCAATTGCATGCAAATGTGTGTGAAATTAGGAATATGTCTGAATGTGCCATTTCAGGCAACAGAACCACAGCTAACAGTGTTGCTGTACAATGTGGATGGAACGCTTGTGCACACACCTCTGGTGGAGAAAGGCCTTGCCGTTTATGAATAACACAACACTTAGAAAGGCAAGTACGAAGGAATTAAAATGATGGAAAGAATGTGTTTGTAAATTTGTGTATCTTTCATGATTCTTTTCTGTTTCTTTAGGTTCTGGCAGTGACATCCAAGTTCATCAGCTTTTATTGAATCTTGAAGGACAGCAAAGAATTCGTTTGTTTAGATTCTTGGTGTTTTTAGTTTACATTTGTGCAGTTATGTGCACTGTCATTGTGTTAAATATTTGGGCAGTTTTGTGTCAGGTTTTATGCTGGTACAATTATGCCTCATTTTAGAGTATTAATATTATATAGAATAATACATTTATTCTAAATATGTCACATTTGTGATAATTTCTGTTTTGGTATTTGAGATTTTCTGTGTTCATACTCAAGGATGCTTAAAAGTAGCAGCAAGACTTTGTTTGTGGTCTCTATATGTTGAGCAGAGTTTAAGTAAATGTTTCTGACTTGGTTGTCACCAGTGTTTGCACCAAATCATAACATTACATTTGCAAGAATCCAGTTAGTAAATGCATAAAGCAAACGTAAACCATTTAATTCACCATCTCCACCACTTACCTATTTTAAAAGCACACAAACAGCAGCTCATTAGTCAGTTCCAATTAATAAAAAAATTCTGCAAACTGCTATTTGCTAAAACATATTGATCTACAAAAGTAATTTGTGTGCCTCAACTGTTCCTGAAATCATGAAAGACTAAAAAAAATGTGTCAAATAAAGGGAAAACCATAGTTAGGGCTAAATTGCTCAAATTAACTTTCCATCAACCACCATTTTATTCTGTTGGTGGTGTTTGAACATGTTCTGACAAGTGTTTAAACCAGCTTACAAAAATATTTATTTTACAGAACAAATTACACAAATACTTCACACGTTTAAACAATATAGACACCGTAAATTCAATCAAGTCCATTTCATTTTAATGAAACAATGTCAAGTTCTGGGCCTTTTATGCCTTAGTGTCCACAATGACATGACCTGTGGGGTATTGTGTCTCCTGCCATCCATCTGAATAAACAGTTTTTATTGTACCATCTGGATATTCCCATATCTTAAAGGGGACCTATTATGCAAAATTCACTTTTACCTGGTGTTTGAACATAAATGTGAGGCAGCAGTGTGTGTACACAACCACGCTACAATGTTAAAAGTCCACCCACTCCTCTTTCTTATATTTCTATTAATCAAAAACAGTGTCTCAAAATGAGTGGTTTTCGTATCCGCTCTAAAGTGACGTCACTTTAGAGCAAGCCTCGCCCACGACTGGTGGCGGACTCCACCCTATTATCATAGATCCTCCCCTGAGTGATCGACACACAGTCCACCATTTTTTTCTGCGCTGGAGCAGCTAAAGTAAGAATAATGTCTCAACTTCATAAGCGTCATACGTGTTCTGTTGTTGGCTGTAAAAGTGGACATAAGAGTCTTCATGTACTCCCGGCATCAGAGCCACTGAAGCTGCAGTGGACAAGTTTTGTTTTTGAAGAAAATGTGCCCCAAAACGTACCAAAATTCGTGAATGTTTGTGCAAATCATTTTACGCCGGACTGCTTTGTGAATGAGGGTCAATATAAAGCAGGATTTTCAAAATAAATTGACTCAAGCATGGATCAGTACCAACTGTATATCCTGAAGAGGTATCACACTTTATCTTTTGTGAATGTTTGCAAATCACCTTTCCGAATGTGCTTGTTAGCGGATTCCACGGCTACTGCAGATAAAGTTACCATTGTCTCTGATTGTATTCACCGAGACCAGAGCTATGTTGTTATAGCTTGTTTGCACATGACGTCACTGCGTTGCTGTGGCATGAAATGCAGAAGGAGTGCAGGAAGTGATTTTCTATATAAGAAGCACTATCACAAACTCAAAATGCTTATGTTTTGTGTCGTTTACGGTTGCTCATACATATATGGCTGAACTCCGGTATTTACAGTGTCAATCATATTGGTACTGATTTGTTGTTGCTATAGTATCCGAAGCACGAGCTGGAAAGGGGGCAGGGAGCAGCAGCTCATTTGCATTTAAAGAGACACACGAAAACAGCGTGTTTTTGATTCCACCCAAAAAGAGGCATTTATAACATGGTATATTAAATGATCCGTGGGGTATTTTGAGCTGAGACTTATATTACATCTTGTAAAAAGGGGCATAATAGGTCTCCTTTAAAATCTGTAGTATGGACCTCTCGCTGACCTGTATTAAACAATCACCTTACTACCATCCCTATGAGAAAGTATAATCAAAATGTTCCATTATTGTGACTTTAATATGCCTGGATGAATGTCTTTTTCATTATAACACAATGGACTGGAGGGCAACAAGTTGTACTCACGAATTTAGTTGTATTATTGTTCCATCTGTGAGTATACTTTCCTCTCTCCCATCAGGATAAAGATTTTTAACTGTCTGATCAGGGAAAGTGAGTTCCTTTCGACCATCTGGGAAGTGTTTCTCTGAAATGGAGGATGAGGAAAGATTTGAACTTGAAAATTTAACTTAAGCACCAAAAAGTAGAATACTGGACTACTAAAACCTCATTTTGAAAGGAATTTGTTCCCACCTGTTTGATTGTTAGGAAACTGAAGCACTTCCACAACATTAGGGTACGTGATGTGTGTGGTCTGGGTTTGTGCGTAATAATAAATCTGAAAGAGAATGAAATTGCATATCAAACAGTTTTGCTAACATTAAACTCATTTCACATTTGCAGTAAAATATCTTTACCAAAAAGCCCTTAGTACTGCTTAAAACATAAATCTAATCTACCATTTAAAATGTAAAGTATTTTTAACTTTATTAATAAACTGTTACAGTGGTGCCAAATTTATGGTAAGAGATGAATAAATGCATCCAGTCTGTGGGCCTCACCACTCTGTGATCAGGCATCGTATGCTTAACATCTCCGTTGAAAAATGTAACAGTCTGTCCATCAGCAGAGCTCTTTCCTCGTACCATTTGGGTAAACAATGAGTCTCCCTCCATCAGGAAGCAGCTTTTCTATCTGAGAGATACATCATTATTAGTGAATTGAAGACTCTACTTTGAAAAGGCGCTGGGAATAGCTGTCTCATATGTCCCCAATTGTTACACCCTATACAAAGCTAGAGGGTAAAGATGTATGGCACTGCCACATCAGTTTCGATGCAAATGTGACCGACCATGAAGCACTGAAATTCATGATTATAACTTAAAAAAAAAAACACCTGGATCAAATTTTGTCTTTGTGTCTTCAGTAGAATTCAAACTCGTTTGTCTGCAGTTTTATTTTATTTTTTATGAAGAAAAGTACTTTTTTATTGTGACCATCTCTCCACCTTCCAGATGGCCTTGAGGAACGGACATTTATTAAAGGGTTAGTTCACCCAAAAATGAAAATTCTCTCATGATTTACTTTCCTTTAAACCTTTCCAGATATGAATGTCTTTCCTTCTTTAGCAGAACCAAATTAAATTTTTTAATAAGCAGATTTCAGATCAGTTTGTCCATACAATGCATTTAAACGGGTGCCATCAGTCTGCTGGCTATTTGACGGTCCAGAAAAGCATATTTAGGCAGCATAAAAGTAATCCACATGATTCCAGCCTATCAGTGTCTTCTGAAGCAAATCGATTGGTTGGTGTAAGTAACAAATCTATAATTAAAACGTTTTTTAACCAAGTCAATGCTTCTGCCCAGCGCTGTATTGCCATTTGAAATTAACTCGTGTGACATTCGTTCCTCTGTTGCATACAAAGCACATGCTTTTGACTTCTCGCATGAACAAGCCATTGCACTACTGCTGGCAGGGAATTATTAAAGTAGGAAGTTAAAAAACATTGTTTTTTTTTGTTTTGTTTTTTACATAAACCCCTCGATTTGCTTCAGAAGACATTAATTGATTGACTGGAGTGGATTACTTTTATGCTGCCTAAATATGCCTTTTGGACCATTTAACAGCCAGTAGCCTGATGGCACCCATTTATATGCATTGTATGGACAAACAGAGCTGAAATCTGCTTATAAAAAAATCTTCACTTCAGTTCTGCTGAAGGAGGAAAGTCACACATCTGGGATGGCTTAAAGATAAGTAAATCATGAGAGGACTTTAATTTTTGCGTGAACTAACCCTTTAAGCCATTCTGTTGGCCTGTTTAATTTGGAACAACCCTACAAATAGGCCTTTTGAGTTAGAGCTATGTAAGACTAATAAATTACCTTGCTGTCTGCATGTATAGTCTCTTCCTGTTCTGCCTCTGAATGTCCAATAGCAGCTGTATTGGGATGAGAGTTAATCGGTGTAACATGGCTCCTCTCTGTCAAAATCAGTCCACCTGAGCACTGGGTTCTCAATGGGCTGTGTTTATTTTTGAAGCTGATACTCTCTTTCACTTGATTAGAGTAAGAAGCTGTGGCAAAACAAGTTGAATAAATTGAGTTCATGCTACATGGCAACAAAAGTACAGATTCCATATTGATAAAACCATGTTGAATATGCACTTAAATACCCAAAATTGTGGGAGCTGTCTGTATTTCTGGACTTCCCTTCCTGCTGCTGCTTTTTTAACTCTGGGAGGGACTCTAGATGCATGAAAAACAAACAGACATATTCTTAAGACAAAGCGAGAAATCTTGCACAAAATTAAAGATTTATTTATGTCATTTGAATAAGAAATTATTTGTAGGGGAGGAGTGTGAAGTCTAGCTGCCTATGAAGAGAAAGGGCTTGATTGAAAAAGTTTTTCCATATGTAAATTAACTACCACTGTATGCTTACCCTTGAATCTGTGCATTTGGATCCAGTACTGATTTTATTGCCTGATGCACAGAACTTTCCTCTTTCTTTCTCTCTCTCCCTCTTGTTCCTCTCACTCACTCTCACCGCTCTTCCATGCACCGAGGCGCAGTTTCTCCAGTGTCTGCACTTGGTCTCTGAGGGACGCATTCTCTGCAGTCATGGCATCTACCTGCTGCCGCAGACGACTTTGTGTGTTGCTCCAACGAGCTTCTCGTTTGCGTAAATCCTCCTGCAGCATGTTTATCTGCTGTTTTAGAGCCTGATATGGACATAAACCATAAAATTTAAAAGGCATACAATTTTGTTCATGTTTACATGAACAGCTATCAAAAATTGTTGCGGGAACTTTATTAAAATGCCCAAATAAGAAACGGTCCTGGATCTCATCTCGTTCTTGTTTGTCAGGTCTTGCTCTCACAGATGCTGCATGCTTTTCAAAAAGTTTCCTTTCACATTGAGGTTTCTTCTTTTCTTCCCTTTTTAACTCCTCCCACTTTGCTATTTCCTCCATCCTCTTCTTTTCAGCCTTTTCTTTCCTGTTTGGGAAAATTGATATTGTTATTTATAAAGTTTTCAGTTTATATGTGCTTATTGGTACAACAAATTGAAAGAAAAACAGAACTGGAGTCTATTGACATCTTGCCATACTTAATGTTCCCTTTTGCATCTTGGTTCTCCTGTTTTAGTTTGGCTAGTGCTGCATTCTCCGATTTAAACATTTAAATCTCGGTTTCCAACTCCACCAAATGCTCTTGAAGCAGCCTTGACTGAGCTGGTGGAAAAAAGGGGGGGGGGGGGTTAGTAAGATTACACAAATACTATGTAACCACTATTGAAAATGTTTGGATCCTGATGATCCTTCAACCATAGGAGCCTATGAATGGACAATGGAGAAGAGTTTCAAGTTTCCAAAATTAAATCATGCATATACTGTATATGACTTTATTGACCACAGACAAACCCCAAAAGTGGCAGACTGTTGGCAGTATGGGCAATAATATTAAATGGATGTTTTCCATACCAGTGGACATGTATGATTCAAGGATTGTCTAAATTGTATTGTGTCAGCACAATGCCCTGCTTTCTCTATTTTACTGCTCATACCTGTTAAAAATTTAATGGGATCCTTGCTGATTTAACATCACAATGTAAACTGGTAGGCTTTTCAAATGACATAACGGACCTAACTTTGAAAGACTCTTAAAGGAAAAAAAATAAAATAAGGTAAATTCACAAAAAGTTTGTCCTATTCCATGCCAAAACTTTTGCCATTACCTGCTGCTCCTTCACTTTGCATGTTCTGTGGTTCCTGCACCTTTACCGGAGGTGAGACTTTTGACTTGAGTGCTGGAAACAGCTTTGATACCAATTGGCATGCTGATGGAGCTTCTTTCTCGTTTCCAACTGCATTTGGACTACCACTCACTGACTTTGCCCCCTTAGAGAAGGCAACCTTATTTTTCAGTGCCTTTTCTGATGGGGAGTCCACTGTAGGACAGCATGACACATCCTCAGGATCATTCCAGGTATCATTGTCATCAAACTCTAATTGGCCCCTTGAGTCTACGAGAGTAGAGTCTCTATTGTTGCTGGAATTTCTCTCGTCCCCCTCTGGACTGCTTGTGCCATCCCTGTCCTGATAGGTATGTTTATCATAAGGCAGAGTGGGTACTTGAAAGCAGTGATTTATGGGCGGATTGGGCATGATGGGATGGTGTTGCAACTCTAAGCTGCTACACAGCGAGGTTTTGAGATCTTTGTCATCCGTTAACTCTTCATCAGCTTCCTCTTCAGAGAACTTGCTCACTAGTTCTTTCTGCCCGAATTCAGGGTGTGCTGAGTGACTCCAGCCAGGTCTCCTAAGCAATCAAATTGGCCCGGTTGCTAGGGAGGGTAGAGTCACATGGGGTGGTCGCTATAATGTGGTTCGCTCTCGGTGAGGCACGTGGGGAGTTGCTGTGGAGAATAGCGTGAAGCCTCCACACGCACTATGTCTCCGCGGTAACGCGCTCAAGCCACGTGATAAGATGCGGATTGATGTCTCAGATGCAGAGGTAACTGAGATTCGTCCTCTGCCACCCAGATTGAGGCAAGTCACCACGCCACCACGAGGACTTAGAGCACATAGGGAATTCGGCATTTCAAATTGGGGAGAACATTTTTAAAAAATGCTACAAAAGTTTACGCATTTATATTTTAATACATATTAATTACATATATTTCATCACATCAGACTAGTCAAACATCTAGATCTCAAACAGTGCTGATAAAGATATAGCAAACAACTGAGATTCTAACTACTCTGCCACACTCTGGTAGGCAAGAAGTTTGAAGCCAAGTGAAGATGTTTAAAAAGATATTCAAGACACTTCTATTCAATTATTTCTATTCAAATTTCTTCAGTGTGTCTGCATTTGTATTATTTGATCACTTTACAAACAAACCATAGTGAAACATGGCTTATTACAAGAAGTGAAAACAATGAAGTCTTTTACTAAAAACATCTTTCTTATCACAACCAACATAAATCCACAACTCCTAAGGTATGCAAAGTAATCTAAAGTCAATACTAACTGAAGCATTTTCAATATCTGACCTTGCCCATTAGTCTCTGATCTTCCATCTTGAGCTGCTCCTCCAGTATTTCTTCAAATGTTCTCCCAACAAAACATGATCTGATAGGTCTAAAAATAACACACTGACGGATCAATATACATTTTTCCAACACAGATTCAAAGCATTTAATTCAGTTTTACAGAATAAATACAGCTTTGATGCATACCTGCCCTGTAGATCTGGGTCACATTCTTTCCTGTACAGTTTGCTCTTCAAATGTAGAATGAAATGATTCTTCATATTCATGATCAGTGTCGTCAATTCTCATGTTTAACTCTACCACACTTTGTTCCTGGTTCCACACACTGGTTTCTAGAGATATTCAAGTGGCATATGGAGAAAGTAGGTAAAATCTTAGTCTTTCTTGGTGGTTAGCGTCCATAAACTAAAGCAATAAGCCACAAGAGGTCGTGCTCAGCAGTGATGATCTTCGGCACAACATGAAGCAGAGGTAAAATAGGATTTTGGCACATTTACACAGAATGTGCAATGCCAGGTGTGCATTTATAGTTATTTAACAATGGCTTTGAACACGACTCATTTGATCAGAATGCAGGGTTGGAACTCTCCTTTTTAAGTTTAGACCATGAGATGTAATTATTCAAAGTGTGCTCCAATGCTTTAATGGCACAGAGATGTTTTAAAGGAAACCACATGGAGGTGTTTTTTTATCAAGTGTTCTATCTCTTCCTTAGCTTGAAAATGGATGTCCTGAAGATAAGTGTGCTCTGTGTACAAGAGAATGACACATGCATCTTAAATCCTTTACCTGCAGTTTTCTGTGCTATTCCCAGAAGCTTTTTCTGTTCATGTTGTACTCCAAGCAGCTGTTCCTGCATGTGATGTTGCATTTGCTTCAGCTGGACACATTAATGAGTCACTAAATCTCTTTTTCACAACCAATATTTTCAACACTTGCTTTAAAAGCTTTGGCTAAAACATTCTACATGAGACTAATTAAGACAAGCAAGTATAAGTGAAATACTGTAATGCAATTTTAATGCCACACAAACAAGGGTGCTGCATTAAATATTTAAATGAAAATAACCCCTATTAAAATATTCAAATAGAAAACAGGATGTAAGCAAGCTAACAAATTCAAAGGTGCACACGGCAATTTGCACCATCTTAAAAAAAAAAAAAAAAAAACTTTTCAGTTTCAGTTACTGTAAAAGTGTCAGATGATAGGGTGATTACCAGGATAATGCAAATAGTATTAGGTTGGTCATGTAATCTCAACATTTCAGCCCCCATGAGGTAACCCTCTCCTTGTAGAATAGAACATATTTTATTTGGCTGCTGATATGACTTGAGTCTTCATCTCATATGAGTGTACTTGATTTAATAACAATCCACAGGACTATTCCTTTCTTTGTGTAAAACAAAAAACAAAACAAAAATACTGAGTGCACACTTTGATGTATCTGTAATTTAGCAAGACCTCTGCAAAATGCACATTAGTTAAATAACTGGGAAACCAACCTGTTCAAGCTTAGCTATTAATGGGAGACCTTGTGTGTTTCTTAAAATGTCTTGAATACTTTGCATCTCATTGCTTAAAGATGCATCAAATGGCTCAGTTTCCCTGAGTGTTGTGCCACATTCACCTGGACTGCACATGCCCACGCTGGCACAGCTACTGCTACGGGAGAGAGGCAGTGGGTCAAACTGGCAGCTGAAGGAGTCATCTGGATCTCGAACCACTAGAATTACTGCTGCTCCGGATGGACCCAGATTCCATTTCTCCCGGGGACCCGTGTAATATCACCCCAGTGCGGGAGCTGACCGACATCCACTGAGACAGGAAGCGAGACTGCCCTTGCTGGATTCCAGCTGGAGATTACATGATACTGACCCACCTCTAACCCTATAAAGATGGGATCACAAACACATGCGTTTACAGTGTTAAAATGGTGATAATGTTCTCTCCAAACTCAATCATACAGTGTAAAGTTTTACAGACTTATTAGTGGAAAGGAGAGCAGAGAACTTTATTGTCATATGAAAAAGCACTATGGAATCATTGGGCAAACTGATCTCTTATTACATTTAGAGTAGTATATACATGGTGTAAGTATACAAGGGTTTAAAATAATTTATAAATGTATATATATATATATATATATATATATATATATATATGTGTGTGTGTGTGTGTGTGTGTGTGTGTGTGTGTGTGTGTGTGTGTGCAATAATGTAACACTGACAGACTGGTCCTGATGTAAGGGTTAAGAAATGACATGATCCGAGGTCATTAACAGGACATGACAAATTGAACTATTATTTATTATTATTGCTGAACTATTATTACAATCTTGATACTATACCATGAAGATTCAAGATTCAGTACTTTATTGCCATAAAGTTCTATTGTACTCTTAAGCCATAAAATGAGCAAAGTAGCATCAACTAGTAATATCAGTGACTTTATCCAGAAGACAAAACACTTAAATAAATGAATATCACACAAAAAGAGCAAAGTGCAGGTATAAAGTAATAGCATCTCTTTAATCCCAGTCTGAAATAAAATGTCTCTATATATATCACACAACACACTTAAGTGAAAACGATTTGGCTGGCTCTGAGCAACAGCTGTGTTTTACATAAATGAAAACAACTGAATATCACAAAAATACAATAACACTGCCTGAATCTCAAAACTTACGATGATGCCGACATATGATGCCCAAAATGCTGTCTAGGTAGGCAGCACATTGGGTTTTAAAACACTGTGCATCTGAGCTACTATTCATAAACAGTATTTGAGACACAGCAAGCTTCTAGACTCGATGTATTTAAATGTCAGAATTCGATACAATATGAGTTTTGTAAAAAAACAAAAAACAAAAACAAAAAAATCAATCCATATCGTAACAGCTGGAGATAAAATGTCGTATCTTGCTTTGGGCTGTCGATGCGGGTATTTAAAGATTTCAGCAGTTGACGTCTCTGAACTTTCTGATAAGTTTCGAAAGATACCGCCATAACAACACAAAGCTCGCGAGCCAGACAAACAACATGGAAGAACCGATGCATGCTGGGAGTTGTAGTCAGAATGTTGTCATACGCTCCACCCATCCGTTGTGTTCGCCAGCTCTGAACTACTCTGAAGGCTGAACTCATAATATTAAAGAGACAGTCTTTTGCCATTTGGAAGACGACCAAGCAACGTCAGCATTGTATAATTAATATTCATTAGCCAAGGGCTCTCCCAAATAAAGGTCACCGAGTAACTGCAGCTACATTTATGAGCAGCGCCTTTGCCATGTGGAGATATATATCGCTGTTATTAAATCGCTATTCACAGATTTAGATTAGGTTTGAAGACGCGGGGAGCACGAGATTGAAGATTAAACACAAAATCTACACACACACACACACAAAATGAAACTATCGATTATAGGTCTACTTTGAATGTTAGATTATTAATTTTTAAATGCGTAAAAAGTACGTATAATTATAATTATTTGTATATTTGTATTAATAATTGTATAATTATTAATACAACAGTTAGTTTCGGTCCTCGAATCTGATTGGACGAGAGACATTCCATGAGTATTGATGGTCTCACACCATCAGCACTCGGTTGCTTCACTGTGTATCACTCCGCTGTTCGTGCTGTTCTAAACTGAAGTGTAAGAGCAGTGCAGATGTGTTAAGAGCTAGATGTGTCTCTTTACATTTATTCTTTTGACATTACAGATTTTAGCCAGCAGGTGGCGGCAAAAGACAAGTTTTCTGTGTAGTATGAGCCAGTTCAGGTGACGTGCAGTGAGTCATCATCAGTCAGTGTTTTCATTCATCAGCACTACGTGATCGCTCGGATTACTACTACACTACTAAAGCTAGGAAATAGCTTTAAATGGCTTTAAACTAACAACTTCAACATTAAGGTTCATCACAGCTGAGAGACACAACAGACTGATTAATTACACAAACTCAAGGCGCTTACCTCTTACTGGACTTTCCACATTGGAAAGGACATACTTTTCTAAATGGCAGTGGAGACTGCGGTTTCTATAGTGAAAGACTCTTGCACACCGGCTACCGCGAAATAGGGAGGAATACCCCCGCCTGAACGGCTATTTTTACACTGAGAAAATGAATGAATTTCACCAGTATTATCTTCAGAAAGCTGACTAATACACTACAGCACCATCAACTGGTGATCGCAAATGCTCTCTCTCTCTCTCTCTCTCTCTCTCTCTCTCTCTCTCATACACACATACTTGTTTCTCCAATAACATAGAAACAGCCCAAGCCGTAATACTAGTAGATCTAAAATGGTTTTTGAGAGGCTTGGACGCATCATTTATTTTGAACCAGCAATGGCAGATTCTGACCCGTGCCGTAAGAAAATAGTTCCATGCACAAATGCTTTTTTTATGACCATACTCAGTTTTTCCTAATTATTTTAAATGTACTTGTTCATTGAACTGTTGTATGTAACTGTTGATTGCCTGCGGCTTAATCACAGCAGTGCTGATGTAGGGCCATTTCGCACTCTTGCTCGTGTGATATTGCTTAATTATCACACCACTATAAGCTAGCTAGCTGGTCAGTGTTTGCTTAGCATGGTCCAGTTAGCCAATGTTTAAATACCCTAACTACACTCAAGGCTGTGTCCTCAGGGGCATCCAATCCACAGGGTCCCAGCGCAGTGTTCACTGCTCCCTCCCTACTCACTGAGAACGAGGTATCTGTTGAAGTTCACTTCACTTGTCAAAATGTGCTCCTTTCGATTTCCCTGCAATGTCATCAAACACAGACAACGCTTGAGTCGCACAGATTACGGGGTTCAAGTAAGATGACACGATATACTTGTGTAAATATAAATGTACAATAACTAACCTTACTTCCATATATATGCATTTATATAATACATCCATGTGTATACTTATACAAATGTATTGTTTTTATATTTAAATTAATATATTTCTCAAGAAGTTGTAACCCGCAGGTTAAATTAAATGACTTAAATAAAAAAATAAAATAAAAAAAAAAAAAAATTGTTATGTGGTTATTTTTTTATATCAAAATAAGTTAAACTCAGCATTTGTGGCAAAATAATTTTGACTCATCCCTCCTTTTCTTTAAAAAAAAAGCAAACATCGAGGTTACAGTGAGGCACTTACAATGGAAGTGAATGTGGCCAATTTTTGGAGGGTTTCAACACAGAAATGTGAAGCGTATAATTTTATAAATGCACTTACATCTATTAAAACTCATGTATTATTTCAGCTGTAAAGTTGTTTAAATTGTAATTTTTACAGTTGTTTATGTCTTGTGGCTATACTTTTGAAACAGTCAGTATTTAAATGTTAAAAAATTGGACCCCATTCACTTCCATTGTAATTGCCTCACTGTAACCCAGATTTTTTATTTATTTATTTATTTATTTTTTAAGAAAAGGAGGGGCAAGTAAAAATTATTTTTGTGGTAATCAGTATTATGCCACAAATGCTGTCGATTGACCTTAACTTGTATTGAACCCAGAATATTCCTTTAGCTGTTATAAGACCAACTGTTGTGATAATGGATGTAACGGTCGCATCCTGTGCGCCTAACACTCACACACAACCGCACAGAATTAAAGAATATTGATTTAAACATCAGCGTATCAAACCCCATTTGTTTGTTTTATTTTAGCCAAACTACGTCAGTACTTTGATGGTTCGCAATGACTGGTGGGTAAATTTCACTCTCCACTTCCTGTGAACTGATGTATCGATGTACACTTATTCCCTATGCCTTCCAAGTGAACATGTATGCTCCCTTCGGTTTGGAATCTCCCTTAAGATGGCTAAATACCATGTGAAGTCTGCTTCGGAGCACCTTAACGGTTGATTGGAACGCACCTCATACCAAACCAGGCTGTGTGTGTTGTGTTGTTTATAAGTAATGGGAGAGTTGTGTATGAAGTTAAATTTGATGTAATAAGTTGAATTATTTGGCTATGTTGTCTTTTTTTTATTATTATTTATTTATTTTATATTTTTGTACACCACCTGATGTTGTATTCACAACATGGATGTATTATAACTGTCTCTGACACATTTGTGGGACCATTCTGTTAAATTCATGCAAAATGTTACTATCCTCCATGTCATGGACACACACTCGGTGTCAGGACGTCATTTTCCTATGGATCCAGAATAATTAGTCTCTTGGCATTAACAGCAAAAATCGCAGTATGCAGGGTGCATACTTCCCGGGGTCATGTGCCAGCTGAGTAACTGCCATTAACAAGAATGGGAATGCTACGGATAGAACATTCCAGGTATTTTAGATCTCCTTCATGACAATAATGTTTTTTTTTTTTTTTTTTTTTTTTACAGTTTGACAGTTAGTCAGGCAATATCAATATGTCATAATTCCTGTTATCAGTCAATTATTGTCTTTTAATCTTTACTTTTTGCTTTCACTCTAGAAGAAAAAGAAGTGCAGCAATAGTAGAAATATCCTGACGATGGCGCCAAAGTGCTAAAAGGACCAGCATGCCCTGCCAGCTATGTGCACATGCGTATGGGGGACGCTGGTTATATTCTTAGACTGTCTGACTGTGTAGGTGTCATCTGTAAACCCCTCCCCCGTCTCTCTCTCTCCAAGTCTATGTGGTGCTGATGCTGAATTGGCCATCACTGATGGGCAGAGGGTGATATTCTTCTCTCTCTAATAGTGTCCACTTTATCTGCCCTTTTCCCCTCTGGAGAGTAGGATGGCGATGATCTGGATGCAGACAGAAAAGGTGGCTGTGCAAGAGCTACAGTGCAGACTGAGCAATGTCGCTTACAGCATTGGTAAGCACTCACCATATGTGAGTATGTGTATGTGTCGCTGTTGCACTTGTCGTCTTTACACATTGAGTGGCTTTCTGATACCTTTATTAATTGCCTCTCAGTGATATGGATTGTTCACCCTTTGAAGACATATAAAGCATCACCTGAGATAATGTTGATTATTTTGCAAAGCCGCTTTTTTATAATGTGCCTGAACAGATTTTTGCCACTTTATGAGCATGGTGTCTAGTCATAATGGAAAAAAATCCTTGCTTTTGTTTATGGTCAATGGAAAATAGGTCAGGAATGTGTCATTTACCGATTAAGATCTGAGATGTATGAATTAAGTTGCAGGTCGTTGATTAATATTAGAGATCATGATTGTGTTCATACGTTCTAATTATTGTCATTTTTTGAAAATTGTTTGTGTTTATTGTCTGTGGGAACTAGACACTACGATAATCGTTTGTCTTGTAAAAATCTGTGTGAAATGTTCTACACTCTGGTTTCTAGAGACAATTCATTTAGTACGCAGGAGAGAAATGACAATTCGACGGAATGACTTTGTGTATGCTACTGAAGGAGAGAGGGAGGAAGAAACAAACAGAGACAGTGTAAGAACTTAAAGAAATGGTTCACCCAAAAATGAGAATTCTGTCATCATTTACTAACGCTCATATCTTTCAAAACACGGATGAGTTTTTTAGAGCAGGTGTCCAAGCTACTCTTTTCCATTCAATGAAAGTGAATGGTGACCACGGCTGTCAAGCAAAATTTCAAGGCAAGATTTTCAGTTAATAACAATTTAAAATTTTATCTATTCCTCACAAAAGCTATCATATGGCTTCAGAAGACTTGGAAATGCTGAAGTCATATTTGTGACTTTAATAATGCTTTTATGGTGCTTTTTGTTCTTTTTGGAGCTTGACAGCCCCTGGTACCCATCAGGCCTGGCTCCAGCTCTAAGATGTAAGGTGGGCCATAGGACACGCCGGGTGGGCCGGACAGTTGGAGGGTGGGTGTAGGTGTAGTTCTCAAGGTGGGCCAAGTTTATGATTGGCCCCAGGGCCCCCTGTGGAGCCGGGCCTGGTCCCCATTCACTTTCATTATGGGGAAGAGAGTTTAGAATTTAGTTTCTCAGCAGGGACTAAACTGGTGCCATAGTACTACCACGGTCTCAAGCTTCACAGTACTGGCGGTACCACAGTGTATTTCATTAAATGCAGTTGTATGTACGTACCTAATGCTTATGCAGCGAGACGGTCATAAGAGCAAGCCAAGGCATAGTCAAGACACAACTGCCAAAGACCTCCACCTAAGGGGCCGTTCACTCCAAATATGTTTGCCTTTATCTTTGTAAGCATGCGCTAGACAGACATCTTTGACTGTTGCACCGTGTCTTGCTGTTTTTTCAATGTATTGCGCAGGAACGCGAATTCTTTTTTTAGACACTGTGTCAATTTAAAGTGAGTTCAGCCTTTAAAACGTGTCTCAAGAGACACCCGCATTCTGTTTTATTTGTGTCTGTTTTAACCTCAAGAAAGGGATCAGTCTGAATGGCCCTCAAGTCATCGTCAGTGCTTGGCACACATCCAAAATTCGAATGCTCATTTTAGAATTCAAATGTGCATTTTTATTATCAATTCGACGAATATTTGAATTTCAAATTTTTATTTGACAGCCGTAGAAGTGAGCAGCTTGGACATTCTGCTATACTTCTCTTTTGGTGTTCCATGGAAGAGAGAAATTTACATGGGTTTGGAACAGCATGGGGATGACAGAATTTTTTAACTATCGCTTTAAGAAATGAATAAGAAATGTGTTTTGAGATAATCACCTCATACAGAGTATTATGTTCCCAGTTTTCATAAGGAAAATTTATCTCATACTCATATAATAGTGGAATCTTATTGTAGGCAAGATTGTAAAAGTAAAAAGCTGTAAAAGCTACAAAATCAGTCATTGAATAAACCCCCATATTACTTATTTGAAGTGGGGGATGTATCTGTGTCCTCCTGAATATGAGTTTGTGCCTAAATGAACGTATTTGTCCTCATTTTCAGAAGCAAAAAGACTGAGAGAGAAATCTTTTATAGCCTCGTGAGATTCCTGCTGGAGGCGACTTGACCAATGTGTGTGTGTTGGTGTGTTTGGCAGAAGTTACTGCTGATTACAAAAACAGATACCAAAAAAAAAAAAAAAAACATTCCAAAGCAGTAACAAAGCTTGCTCTAGTAGTTAGTACATGTGCGCAGTAGTAGGTAAGCAGCATATATGTTGTATAGCTACTGGAAGAGCATAGTTGTTCTGAATTGTATAGTTTTGTAACTAATGTCATAACAAAGAAATAGTTTGAATCCTGTAGTTGTAGTTTAGCAGTCCAAACGGTTTGAGTGTAGTATCATAAAGCAAAATTAAAGGAACAGTATGATAGTTATAGGGATTGTGTAGGTCTAGCAGTAGTCAGGTATCAGACGGTGAGAAAGGGGAAAGGTATGCTGAGGAGACCCAGAAAAAAGCGGCCCAAACAAGGCAGTGATTTTGAACAATTTCCTCTGGTCCCACTGGCACAAAGTGAGTGAAAGCATGCTAACACTGTCGAAAATTCAGTGCTTTATGTTCAGGTCTTTACTTGGATTTTGTGTATATGTACATTGGGGTCCAAAAAGTCTTGCGACCACTAGTGACAATGCTTGTATTTTGCATTTTTCTCATTTAATACAGTAGTAATAATAAAAATTGCTAAAATTATCAGCATAACAGGTTGAATGAAAAGTTGAATAGAAAAAGTACCACTTAAAAATTTCTTAGTATTTGCAAAGAAATCTGATGTTTTGTACAAAGGAGTTCATATCATCAATATCTCAAATGTGCTTATTTGATCTGTAAGCTAGAATCTTAAATTTATTTATTTTTTTCCAATTTACGTTAAAACTTTTCTTTGTTTTATATTTTTCACATAACTTAGAAATCTCAGACTGTTGGACACTACTCTATGTGCAAGACCAATAGTAATATTGTTTACTGTAGATGTTTTTTGGGGTGATTGCGCCGATCCAGAGAGAAATGTAGAGAGAGAGAGACAAGAAACAAAGAAAGTTCAGTTCTTTACAGTCAGTGATCCATCACTGTTATCAGTTATTAAAATGCAGCAGGTAAAGTGAACCTGTGTATGTGGGTGTGTGCATGTGTGACAGGGGGACAGTCTGTGCATATCCTTCCTTCTCTTTACTTGTCATTTTATTCAAATATGTACTTGTGATATACAGTGTAGCGAGGAAGCTTTGTAATTGTATTTTATTTAACAATATTGATTTATTTGTTTATGGTACTTGTTCGCTTCATTTATACTATTGTTGTTTTGCTTAATTTTTTTTTGTTATTAAAATTTTTTATTGATTCATAAATTAACACAAGAAATACAACAACATCTATATAATGAATCAAAAACTTTTAACATTAAACCCCCACTATATCCCCTCCCCCTACCAAATTCTCAAACCACCCTGACCCCCCCACGAACACCCCTATGGTCAATAGAATATAGACACACACACACAGAAAACTAAAACAACAACATAAAATAACATACAATAATCAAGTATAACAATAATAAAAAAAAAAAATTAAATTAAAAAAATAAAAATAAATAAATAAATAAAAACTTTAAATTACTCCCTCCACCGCCCCCCCTCGAGATTCCCTCAAAAATGCTAAATAATTGCCCCATTTCTTATTGTAAGTTTCCCTAACCCCCATTCTAATACTCGACCCCTCCTCGAAGGCAGCCACCCTCCCCATCTCCGCGCACCACTCCGGGAACGAGGGTGCTCCATCCGACTTCCAACTCCTCAAAATAACCTGTCTACCAATCATCACACCGGTCAAAACCCAGTCCTTCATGTGCTTATCTACCAAATCCATGACCTCCCTATCACCCAGAATACAGAGTCTGGGGCAGAACAAGACCTGAGTGCCCAACACATCACACACAAAACTTTGCACCTTCAGCCAAAATTCTTGGATCTTAAGGCACCCCCAAAAAACATGGATGGTGTCTCCATCTTCAGTATGGCATCACCAGCAGATGGGTGTGTCCTTAAGACCAAGCCTATACAATCTAGAGGGGGTCCAATAAAATCTATGTAAAATCTTAAATTGCATAAGGCGAACCCTTGCATCTCTAGATGCAGACTTTATGTTTTTTAGAATCCTTGCCCACACTCCCTCCTCCAATACCAAGTTTAAATCTTTCTCCCATAATCTTTTAAGAGAATTTAAAGCTCGGTCCCCCAGACTCTGAATTAACAAGGAGTAATACACTGATGCCTCATGACCCTTCCCAAAAGCAGCAATCACCACTTCCAGAGTATCTGCCGCTCTAGGGGGGTGTATGCTACTCCCAAAAAAAAGCAGAGCAGGTGGCGCAGCTGTAAATACTTCTAAAACTGAGATCTGGGAATCCCAAAATGTTGAACCAAATTTTCAAAAGATCTCAATACTCCACCCTCATATAGGTCACCAAGTGCATTAACCCCCCTCACAATCCAATCTGACCAACAGAAAGGGGACTTATTAATGCATAGTTTAGGGTTCTGCCATATGCTCGAGGCAACATTTAAATAAATATCAGAATTAAACACTCTGGACACTTTTGTCCATATCGAGTGTAAATGCAAAATAATGGGGTGCGACTTAACCTCTCCAGCTAGTTTAATCGAAAGGCTTTGCAGTGGCGAGATAGGGGCAAGAACTTCCTTTTCAATACAAAACCAGGGAGGGGCTCTCTCAGGTGGAAGCGACCAATGAACCAAATGTCTAAGACTGAATGCATAATAATAAAATAAAATCTTGGGTAGGCCTTACCCACCTTTGTCAATCGGCCTATGTAATTTACTGAAATTTAACCTGGGACGCTTACCATTCCAAATGAAGGATTTCACTATGCTATCAAATTGCTTAAAATAAGAGAGAGGGACATCTACAGAGAGAGATTGTAGCAGATAGTTACATTTTGGAATGCAATTCATTTTAATAACATTAACCTTCCCAATCATCGATAAGTGTAATGAAGCCCACCTGTCCACATCATTCGAAAACCTTTTTATTAAGTGATCAGAATTAACTCTGACTAAATCAGATAAATTTGCTGGGACTAAAACTCCCAAATGCTTATTTCCCTGTTTGGGCCACATGAAAGCGCCCGGCTGGAAAGCCGTTACTGGACAGTACGCTGTCAAAGCCAAAGCTTCGGGTTTAGACCAATTGACTCTGTATCCTGAGAATTTGGAAAAGGAGTTAATAATTTTGTGGAGGCAAGGCATGGATCTAGTGGGGTCGGAGACGAATAATAAAATATCATCTGTGTAAAGCAGCAGCTTATGCGCTACACCTCCCGCCGTCACCCCTGGAAAATCATCCTCCTTTCTTATTGCGGCTGCTAATGGTTCCAGGGCAAGACAGAACAATAATGGGGAAAGAGGGCAACCCTGCCGGATGCCCCTATCCAGAGTAAAATAATCTGAAATTAACCCATTTGTTTGTACCGCTGCTACAGGGTGTCTATAAAGTAACTTAATCCAACCAATAAATATATTCCCGAACCCATACCTTTCCAAAATCTTGAAAAGATAATCCCATTCTACCATATCAAACGCCTTTTCGGCGTCAAGAGAGATGGCAGCAACCGGAGATTGTTCATTTGCTACTGACCACATGATATTGATGAAACGCCTAATATTATCAGAAGAACTACGGCCTCGAATAAACCCCACCTGATCTATATGTATAAGAGATGTCATAACTTTACTTAATCGATTAGCCAGAATTTTGGACAAAATTTTTACATCTAACTGGATCAGCGAAATTGGGCGGTAACTTTTACACTCGCTTGGATCTTTATCCTTTTTTAGAATCAGACTGATCCGGGCTTGTGTCATGGTTGGCGGAAGCTTTCCATTCTTTAATGAATCAGTATGAACTTCTAAAAAAAGTGGCGCCAGTTCTGTAGCATAAGATTTGAAAAACTCAGCAGCAAAGCCGTCAGGCCGTCAAGCTCCTCCAAGGTTATCTCAGAATCAAGAGAGTTTTTTTGCTCATTTGTCAGTTTAGGGAGATCTAATGGTTCCACAAAGTTCCTAATATCTTCATCAGTAGACGAAGACGTGGACCTATAAGGATCAAGATAGAACTCTTTAAAAGCATTATTAATATCAATGGCTGAGGTAAATATTTCACCACAAGCAGATTTCACTGAGGGAATGATAGAAAAAGACTCTCTCTGCTTTATATATCTAGCCAAAAGTTTTCCTGCTTTATCACCTGACTCAAAGTATGACTGTCTTGCCCTGAATAACCAAAACTCCACTTTCTGTGACAGAATAGTATTATATCTGTATTTCAAACGAGTCAATTCTCTGAGGCCATCAGATGACATACGGCGCTTCAGCTCTGCCTCAGCACTTTTAATATTTCCTTCCAACTCCATGAGTTCTTGTGCTTTGGATTTTTTGATGAATGAGGCATACTGTATGATCCGACCCCTAAGAACCACCTTAAGTGCCTCCCAAGCCACGCCCACAGAGGATACTAAGGACCAGTTGGTCTCCATATAAACACTGATTTCAGTCTTTAACATTTGTTGGAAATCAGGATTTTGCAAAAGGGACACATTAAGGCGCCAACTATAAGATTTATTTTTCTCTATATGTGGCAACATCTCTAAACTCACCAGGGCGTGATCTGAGACTAAGATATTTCCAATTGAGCAAACAACAACAGATGAAATAAGGGATTTGGATATTTAAAAAAAAATCTATTCTAGAATAAATCTTGTGGACTGATGAAAAAAATGTATAGTCCCTACCAGATGGGTTCAAAAGTCTCCAAATGTCTGTAAGACCAAGATTTTTACACATCCTGTGAAGCATCAATGTTGCTCTAGGGGATTTGCACACTTTTGCTTCACTATGATCAAGCACTGAGTCCATCAAAAGATTAAAGTCTCCTCCCAATATTATATCATGAGGGGTGCCAATGGTTTGCAACATCCCTTCAAGATCTATAAAAAAGCCATGATCATCAGCGTTAGGTGCATAAATATTAGCCAAAATCAACCTTTGCCCTTGAATTTCAGCTAAAACAATAATTACTCTCCCTAATTTATCTTTGCTCTGTTTGAGACATTTTAATTGTAGATGTTTGTTAATCAATATAATGACTCCCTTGCTCTTACTTGAGCCAACACTAAAGAAAATATGTCCACCCCATATCTTCCTAATTTTTCAGCTTCCTGCAGGGAGAGATGTGTTTCTTGAAGAAACATTATGTCATATTTCTTACGTTTAAGAAAAGTAATAACCTTCCTTCTTTTTATGGGGTGCCCCAACCCATTCACATTCCATGTGGAGAGAGATAGTACACTCATATTAACATTTGACATTTTGATATAGAAGAAAAAATAAATTGTGTGTCAAAAACAAAATTATATAGACCACATTCCCCAATAGTGAAACAATCAACCCCCGAACAAAACAAACAGAAAAAAGAAAAACGTGCGCATTAACCCCGCGCACGACAGCGCCAACCGGCGACAATCCCTCTAAACTCAAAAGGTCCATGAACGCCCACGAGTCCCCACGACAACTTTGCCATCGGATTGCTCAATTTTGCCTCACAAATTTGTGAGGCAAAATTACATAACAGAAAATACTTTGAAAAATAAACCCAGTCAATAGGAAGAATGAACACTAAGAACGTGTAGATTCATTCACAGAACTGTTTTAAAGGTGTGATCTTCCACAAGACAAATTCCAGCTGATATAAAACCGTTAATATTCCTCGGACAGACAAACAAATGTTCAGTGAGCCAGCTGTTATGAGTTCAGCGGATGATGTAATCATTCCAATGTCCCATAAAATTTTTTTAAAAAACTCAACAAAACAAACTACAGCCACCAGGAGGAATAAGCACGAAGAACGAACAGATTAATCCACAGCTGTTCCAAGGAGTGTTATTCAATAGAACAAGCTCCAGCCGCTAGGCGGAACCAATACAAAAAGAAACAACACTGGCATCCCGGTTCCCCGGATGGTCGAGTCAATTCACTCGGAGGCTGCATAAAAGTATATACCATGACTTACATAATCCGTCGGCTTCATAAAAAACATCCTTTGTGTGAGCAGCATGTAGATATTTTGCGGTCATCCGTAGTGTTCACTCTCAATCTGTCCGGGAACTTCAATGCAAAAGTAATCTTTTATCAATGCAAAAGTTTCTTTAAGGAAAAGTGTTATTCACAAAACAAGCTCCAGCTGCTCGGCGGAGCCAACGCAAAAAATCCAAAATGTCGCCCAGCATCCTCAAGAGTTAGTACAGCGAGTCAGGCCCACTCACATGAGAAACATCGAATGGTTTACTCAGTCATTGATTCTATAAAAGACATTGCCAGATTTGGACATGTGAATACTTTGCGACTGACCTTCGTTTCTATTCTCAGTTTGGCAGGAAACATCAGAGCAAACGAGATGTTTTTCTGATTTAAGAGTTTCTTACATTCCTTGAACCGATTGCGTTTCTCTCTTGTCGAACTCGCAAAGTCCGAGAACAAGAAAATATTATGGTTCTTCCAAGAAAGCTTCCCTTTGCTCCTCACCTGGCGCAACACAAGATCTTTATCGGATGATCTCAGAAATCTGGCCAGAATCGATCTAGGCCTGTCTCCCTCAGCAGATCTGTGAGACGGGACTCTGTGAGCTCGCTCAGTTTCCAGCTTGTGGCCTGTTATGTCGAGCAGACTCGGGAAAAACTCGTCTAGGAATTTCACCATATCTCTGCCCTCCTCAAGCTCAGGAATTCCAACAATTCGAACGTTATTCCTGCAGCTTCTATTTTCAAGATCTTCAAGCTTTTCAAGGAGATGTTCCAGATCAACTTTGGTCGCGGGTGGATTAGTGGTTAATTCCCTCTCCAAAGATTCCAGAAAATCGATTCGTTTTTCAACATCAGTCACTCTTGTACCTAACTCGGAGAATTTTATTTCCATCGCCGTGATCGATCGACGTATTACAGCGAGATCCTCCAAGTCAGCAAGAATCTTCGTCAACATCACCGACATGTTGGACAACTGACGCTGGATCTCCTCTCTCGCCGCGCCATCCAAATCGAGTCCCCGGTCTGTAGGCCTGTCGGGGCTTTCATCCTGAACACATAAGTGTCTTTTAATGTCTCCAGAGCCCGAGGATTTTGACTTTGACATGTTTTTCAACAAAGGGCAAATGTGTAACTGGGTGTAACAAATTTCACCAGATTATAATATGAAAATAATCGAAAATTCAGCAAAGTGCGCAGAGCTCGTCGCTCACACGTCTGCTCCTTGCATGGCGTCCAGGGTGTCTCGTTTTGCTTAATTTTAACTAGTTTGCACTGATTTGGCAATTCAAATGTACAGTGTCTGTCATAATGTGGCACACTAAATTGAATTGAGCACAGGAGAGAGACAAGAAAGAGAAACACAAAATGTAATATCTTAAAATGTGACAGTGAATGCATTAGTTATTTTTAATAGTAAATTGTGTCAGTGTGTATATGTGTGTGTGGGGGTGGGGGGGAGGTAGGGGGGATCATGAGGTCTGCAACAATCTTTAGGTAGATGGTACGTGTCAAAGTAACATCCACATGAATGCCAGGACCCAAGGTTTCCCAGCAGAACATTGCCCAGAGCATCACACTGCCTCCGCCAGCCTGCCTTTTTCCCATAGTGCATCCTGCTGCCATCTCTTCCCCAGGTAAATGATGCACGTGCACCAGGCCGTCCACATGATCTAAAAGAAAATGTGATTCATCAGACGAGACCACTTCTTCCATTTTTCCATGGTCCAGTTCTGACGCTCACATGCCCATAGTAGGCGCTTTCGGTGGACAGGGGTCAGCATGGGCACTCTGACCGGTCTGCGGCTACGCAGCCCCATACGCAGCAAGCTGAGATGCACTGTGTGTTCTGACACCTTTCTATCATGGCCAGCATTACATTTTTCAGCAATATGTGCTACAGTAGCTTTTCTGTGGGATCGGACCAGACGGGCTATAGCCTTCGCTCCCCACGCGCATCAATGAGATTTTGGTGCCCATGACCCTGTCACCGGTTCACCGGTTGTCCTTCCTTGGACCACTTTTGGTAGGTACTAACCACTGCATACCAGGAACACCACTTAAGACCTGTCATTTTGGAGATGATCTGACCCAGTCATCTAGCCATCACAATTTGGCCCTTGTCAAAGTCGCTCAGATCCTTACGCTTGCCCATTATTCCTGCTTCCAACACATGAAATTGAAGAACTGACTTTTCACTTGCTGCCAAACATATCCCACCCCTTAACAGGTGCAATTGTAATGAGATAATATATGTTATTTACTTCACCTGTCAGTGGTTTGAATGTTGTGGCTGATCACTGGTATATTAGGCTTGTGAGTGCAGACCCTAAAATAGAGAAGTTCATCAACTATGATTTAAAGAGTGATACTGAGACCAAACAACCTGACAAAATGGACATGTTGTCAACGAAGCTGTCATTTTGCTCTGAATATAGATATGGTGTTAGTGTTTCCTTGTGTATTTATTACAGATGAGATCATGCAGAAGGAGTCCAGTTTTTTCTTTGCTGCTGACATCCTCACGGAGCTCAAGCAACAGTTTGCATTCCTGTCAGGTAACAACGATTCTTTATTACATTTACTGTACATTGCTCTCTCTTCTTGTCTTTACCTCTTTATCTAGCTCTTAAAATTGTGATATTATCCAGGGAGCAACGTAATTGGAATTATGGAAAAGAAAAATCACCATATGAGATCTCTGTAACATCCCATTTGTTGCTCATGGACAGCAATGAGATTAAATGAAGAGCAAGTAGAGATTTTGCTTATGCTTCCTGCTTCTTGAAAATGTCTCCTCTAGAGTTTCAGGAGAAATTTCTATAATTCCACAAACTGTGCTGGTATTTGTAATGGAGTCTGCAATCAAAAGTCAGAGATTTTATTTTATTCAGTATATAAAACTCTCACATATCTCATCACATTTTTCCAAAACCAAATTACCTGAGCTATGCTATCCGCATTAATTTTATATTTCTATACTCTTACTGTATGTCAACAGTTTGTCTATTTATATTTTTGTGTATGTATTCTCCCCAGGAAATTTAGGAGAAACATCTGTTATTTAGTGAGACATACTGTAACTGAAAACTCTTTTGAGCAATACATTTCTTCTAGAGATAAACACAACACATTCAGGCACACACACATACAACAAATTTGTAATATATTTTAGTAGGTGACATAAACACTTCCCATTTCTTCATCTCTGGGTTATCAAAATACATTGTGTTGTATAAAAAATTCTAACATAAAAGCACAACACCAAAGCTTAATTCATGAACATACCTATTTGAATATATAGCAGATTATAAACACTAATACACATGTGCAAGTGTACATGACTCTCCTCCTGTAATTTCCTGCTTCTATATGTCAAGGATGAGTAAAGAATGTAAAAAGGCATTGGGAGGGAAAACAGCATTTTGTTGCATGTAGGCATGTTTGACCACACATACATGCTGCTGCTTTGAGGGTTTTATGCGAATAAAGTGGTGAGTGGTGGTGGTGGTGTAGTGGACTAAAGCACTGAACTAGTAAGCAAAAGGTTGTTGGTTCAATCCCCACAACAGTTAAGCAAGGCACTTAACTCTGGGTTGCTCCAGGGGGATTGTCCCTGTAATAATTATACTGTAAGTCACTTTGGATAAAAGTGTCTGCCAAATGCATAAATGTAAATGTAATGCAAATGTGTGTGGTTCTTGCTGACAGGTTTGTTACTGTTAAACTGAGCAGACCAGAGTAAACGATGATCACACAATCCCTGTCCTGTTGTCATGGAGACAGGGAGAAGAAGGCATGACTTGCCAAATTTATATTTTTGTCACATGGGGATCTTTCCCAGTGGCTTTCTCTGTGTCCATCTCATTCCATTCCATCATCCTCTGTCTTACCACCGCAACGTCACCACTTACCCCTTCCCAATGTGGACAAGGAGCGAATAGAGGAGGTGAATTAAATGACATGTCTGAGTCTCACTTTATACATTGTTATGATCATGGTTTCTTTACTGGGTGAATGCTGACAACACTAATGTCATCTCCCTGTTTCTGCAGTGCCTTTGTTTTAGCTACAGTGTTTATGATTACATTTATTAGTAATGCTTGATAAGGCTATTGCTTTTCAGAATCACTAACCCCAAGTATTAAACTATGGTATGTATATTCCGGGTGCAATGCAAGTTAAAGGGATAGTTCACCCAAAAATGAAAATTCTCTCATCATTTACTTATCCTCATGCCATCCCTGATGTGCACAATTAAGATTTTTAGAAGAATATTTCAGCTATGTAGGTCCACACTATGCAAGTAAATGGGTGCCAAAATTTTGACATTCAAAAATCACCTAAAGGCAGCATAAAAGTAACCCATATGACTCCAGTGTTTTAATCCATGTCTTCTGAAGTGATTTTATAGGTGTGGTTGAGAAACAGATCAATATTTAAGTAAATCTGTGCTTGTTCTTTATCCTGCCCAGTAGGGGGCTTATGCATGAGGAATGCGAATCACCAAAAGGACAAGAAGAAGAATGTGAAAGTTAAAGTGCAGCCTGACTGAACAGGGAGGAGAATTTATAGTAAAAATGACTTAAATATTGATCTGTTTCTCACTCACACCTATCAAATCACTTATGGAGACATTATTTAACCACTGGAGTCATATGGATTACTTTTATGCCGACTTGTGTGATTTTTGGACTATCAAAAATTTGGTACCCATTCACTTGCATTGTATGGACCAAAAGAGCTGAGAAATTCTTCTAAAAATCTTCATTTGTGTTCTGCAGAAGAAAGAAAGTCATACACATCTGGGATGGCATGACGGTGGGTAAATGATGAGAGAATTTTCATTTTTGGGTGAACTATTCCTTTAAGCTCAATCGACAGCATTTGTAGCATATTGCTGAACATTACAAAAAATAATTGCGCCTCCTTTTCCAAACAAAATAAAAAAATCAGTGTTACAGTGAGGCACTTACAATGGAAGTGAATGCGGCCAATTTTTGGAGGGTTTAAAGGCAGAAATGTGGAGCTTATCATTTTAACTTGCATTAATACTTATGTTAAAACTTGAGTATTATTTGAGCTGTAAGTTGTTTAAATCTTTGTTTTAATTTTCGTTTAAGAGTTTTAGGCTTATGTTGTCATTGCAATATAAGTTGTAAAATTGGATATAATGTCACCCAGAAAAAGATAGCAAGCGATTTTATCACACTAAAATCATGGTAACATTCATATTGTTATGTCTTGTGGCTATATTTTTGAAACAGTGTGTAGTCTATTTTAACATTTACGGATTGGCCCCATTCACTTACATTGTAAGTGCTTCAGTGTAACCAAAGTTTTTGCTTTATTTAAAGAAAAGATGGCACGAGTCAAAAAAAATCAACATTATGCCACAAATGCTGTCAGTTGAGCTTAATTTGTATTAAACCCGGAAGGAGGTCACGTGACGCAATACGAGGTTCAGACGTGTGAACGGCGAGCTCTGCGCACTTTGCTAGTTTTAACACTTTTAATGATATAAACCAGTGAGATTTGATACACTCTTTTCCATAACTTCTAGGAGGACAATATGTCAAAGAATTAAAAATCCTCGGGCTCTGGAGACATTAAAAGACACTTATGTGCTCAAGCTGACACCCTTCCAGAGGCCTCAAGCCAGGGAGCCGATTCTGACGGGAAATGAGGGAAATTCGGCAAGAATTGTTGAACATGTCGGCAATCGTCAGAGGTCGTTGCTGACTTGGAAGATTTTGCTGTAATACGTCGATCAATCACTGCCATGGAGACGAAAATCACTGAGGTGGTCACAAGAGTGGGGGATGTCGAGAAATGGAGAAATGATTATCTGAGTCATCGGAGAGGGAACTAGCTGCTAATCCGCTAGCGACCAAGGTGGATTTGGAGCGTGTCTGGGAGAAATTGGTGGACTTGGAGAACTGTAACCGGTGGAATAACGTCCGAATCATCTGAATTCCTGAAGCTGAAGAGGGTCAGGATATGGTGAAATTTCTGGACTGGCTTTTTCCGAATCTGCTTGACATAACAGGCCATAAGCTGGAAATCGAGCGAGCTCACAGGGTTCCAGCTCGGCAATCCGCTGAGGGAGACAGGCCCTGATCAATTCTGGCCAAATTTCTGAGATCATCAGATAAAGATCTCGTGTTGCGCGAGGCGAGGAGTAAAGGAAGGCTTTTTTGGAAGAACCACAGCATTTTCTTGTTCCCAGACTGTGCAAATTCGACAAGAGAGAAACGTGATCGATTCAAGGAATGCAAGAAACTCTTGCATCAACAGAAGGTCGCGTTTGCACTAATGATCCCAGCCAAATTGAGAATAGATGCTAAGGATGACCGCAAAACATTTACATGCCCACAGCAAGTGATGTCCTTCATAAAGTCAGTGGACTGAATAAGTTATTTTGTGGTACTCACGTTGTAGCCGAATGGACCGACTCACTGGACATTCACTTGACTGTTCGAGGAACTGAGCGCCTTTTTTGTTTCTTTTTGTGCTGGTTCCGCCTAGCAGCTGGGGTTTGTTTTTAGAAGTAACACTCCTTCGGGACTGTTGAGTGAATTAATCTGCACATTCTTTGTGTTTATGCCTCCTATTGGCTGGAGTTTGTTTTGTGGATTATTTCTTGCAAGACATTGGAGTGATTAGGTCATTTGTTGCACTCATGTAGCAGCCGAATGGGCCGGCTCACCGAACATTCGTTTGACTGTCTGAGGAAACTGAGCGCCCCTTTTGTGTAACTCTGTCTCACAAAATTTTTATAGAAACACCGGACTTAAGCAATCTGACGGCAAAGTTGTCACAGGGGCTCTCGTAGGTGTGCATGGACTGTTTGAGTTTAGAGGGATAGACGCCAGTTGGCGCTGTCGTGCACGGGGTTAATGCGCATGTTTTTCTTTTTTCTGTTTGTTTGGTTCTGGGGGAGGTTCGGGGTTTGTTTGTTGCACTGATGTTGGAATGTGGTCGTTATAATTTTGTTTTTGACACACAATCTATTTTTTCTCATATGTCAAAATGTCAAATGTTAATATGAGTGGATTGTCTCTTTCCACGTGGAATGTGAATGGGTTGGGGCATCCCATAAAAAGAAGGAAGGTTATTTCTCCTCTTAAGCGTAAGAAATATGATATAGTGTTTCTTCAAGAAACGCATCTTTCCCAGCAGGAAGCTGAAAAATTTGGGAAGATATGGGGTGGACATGTTTTCTTTAGTGCTGGCTCAAGTTAGAGCAGGGGAGTCATTACACTGATAAGTAAGCATCTACAATTCAAATGTCTCAAACAGATTAAAGATAAATTAGGAAGAGTTATTATTGTTTTAGCAGAAATTCAGGGGCGAAATCTTATTTTGGCTAATATATACACACCTAATGTTGATGATCAGGGCTTTTTTGTAGATCTTGAAGGGATGTTGCATGCCTCTGGCACCCCTTATGATATAATATTGGGAGGAGACTTTAATCTTTTAATGGTCTCAGTCCTTGATCATAGTGAAGCAAAAGCATGTAAGCCCCCTAGAGCAACATTGACGCTTCACAGGATGTGTAAAATCTTGGTCTTACAGATATTTGGAGACTTTTGAACCCATCTGGTAGGGACTATACATTTTTTTATCAGTCCATAACATTTACTCTAGAATAGATTTTTTTTATTTTTATATCTAAGTCCCTCATTTCATCTGTTGTTGATTGCTCAATTGGAAACATTTTAGTTTTAGATCACACCCTGGTGAGTTTAGAGGTGTTTTTGTACCATTCCCTCAGTGAAATCTGCTGATGGTGAAATATTTACCTCAGCCATTGATATTAATAATGCTTTTAAAGAATTCTATCTTGATCTCTGTAGTTCCACGTCTTCGTCTACTGATGAGGATATTAGAAACTTTGTGAAACCATTAGAACTTCCTAAACTGACGGCTGAGCAAAAAAATTCTCTTTATTCTGAGATAACCTCGGAGGAGCTTGGTGAGGTAATTAAGGCCTTGCCTACAAGCAAGGCTCCGGGGCCAGATGGCTTTGCGGCTGAATTTTTTAGATCTTATGCTACAGAATTGGCTCCACTTTTGCTAGAAGTTTATACGAAATCATTACAGAATGGAAAGCTTCTGCCAACCATGATGCAAGCCCGGATCAGTCTGATTCTTAAAAAGGACAAAGAGCCAAGCGAGTGTAAGAGTTATCGTCCAATTTCCCTGATCCAGCTAGACGTTAATATTTTGGCAAAGATTTTGGCTAACCAATTAAGAAAAGTTATTACAACTCTTATACATATAGATCATGTGGGGTTTATTCGGGGCCTTATCTCTTCTGATAACATTAACCGTTTCATCAATATCATGTGGTCAGAGGCGAATGATCAGACTCTGGTCGCTGCCATCTCACTTGACACTGAAAAGGTGTTTGATATGGTAGAGTGGGATTATCTTTTTAAGATTTTGGAAATGTACGGGTTCGGGAATACTTTTATTAGTTGGATTAAATTACATTATAGACACCCGGTAGCGGTGGTACAAAGACTGGATTAATTTCAGATTATTTTACTCTGGATAGGGGCACCCGGCAGGGTTGCCCTCTTTCCCCATTATTGTTCTGTCTTGCCCTGGAACCATTAGCATCCGCGACAAGAAAGGAGGATGATTTTCCAGGGGTGGTGGCGGGAGGTGTGGCGCATAAGCTTTTGCTTTACGCAGATGATATTTTATTATTCGTCTCCGACCCTACTAGATCTGTGCCTTGCCTCCACAGAATTATTCATTCCTTTTCTAAGTTCTCAGGATACAGAGTTAATTGGTCTAAATCTGAAGCTTTGGCTCTGACAGCGTACAGTCCGGTAACGGCTTTTCAGCCGGGTGCCTTCCAGTGGCCCAGACAGGGCATTAAGTATTTGGGTATTTTATTCCCAGCACATTTGTTTGATTTAGTTAGAGCTAATTTTAACCCCTTAATAAAAAGGTTTTCGAGTGATGTGGGCAGGTGGGCTTCATATCATTTATATATGATTGGGAAGGTTAATGTTATTAAAATGAATTGTATTCCAAAATTAAACTATCTGCTACAGTCTCTCCATATAGATGTCCCCCTCTCTTATTCTTGACTATTGTAATGCCCTCTTTTCTGGCCTCCCATCTAAAACAATAAACAAACTGCAATACATCCAGAATTCAGCAGCAAGGGTTCTCACCTACTCAAAGAAATCCTCTCACATCACTCCCATACTTTGTAGGCTACACTGGCTACCTGTCTCCTATCGTATCCAATACAAAATTCTCCTTACAACATTCAAAGCTTTACATGGTCTTGCCCCCTCGTACATCACTGACCTCATATGCCGCTATACCCCATTACGCTCACTCAGGTCATCTGATTTGGGCCTATTATTCATTCCACGTTGCAAGCTGACCTCACTAGGTGGTAGGGCTTTTTGCACACTTGCCCCTTCGCTTTGTAACTCTATCCCTCTGTCTCTGTGTGATCACACCTCCATATGTGATTTCAGAATCAATCTCAAAACATATCTCTTTGACCTATGCTTCTCTGACTCTTACATTTTTTTTACTCTCATCCTGTAAAGCGACCTAAAGTTTGAAGAAAGGTGCTATATAAAATAAACTTATTATAATTATTATTTCAAGCAATTTGATAGCATAGGGAAGTCCTTCATTTGGAATGGTAAACGTCCCAGATTACATTTCAGTAAATTGCATAGGCTGATTGACAAAGGTGGGCTAGGCCTACCCAAGATTTTGTTTTATTATTATGCATTCAGTCTCAGTCATTTGGCTCATTGGTCACTTCCACCTGAGAGAGCCCCTCCCTGGTTTTGTATTGAACAGGAAGTTCTTGCCCCTATTTCGCCATTGCAAAGCCTTTCTATCAAACTAATCGGAGAAGTTAAGTTACACCCCGTTATCTCACATTTGCACTCGGTATGGACAAAAGTGTCCAGAGTATTTAATTCAGACATTTATTTAATTATGTATTAATAAGTCCCCTTTTTGCTGATCAAAGTGGACTGTGAGGGAGGTTAATACACTCGGTGACCTATATGAGAGTGGAGTGTTGAGATCCTTTGAAAATTTGGTTCAACATTTTGGGATTCCCAGATCTCAGTTCTTTAGGTATTTACAGCTGCGCCACCTGCTGTGTACTATTTTTGGGAGAAGCCTACACCCCCCTAAAGTGGCAGATACTCTTGGAGTGGTGATTACTGCTTTTGGAAAAGGTCATGAGGCATCAGTGTATTACTCCCTGCTAATTCAGTGTCTGGGGGATGGAGCTGCAACTTCTCTCAAGAGATTATGGGAGAAAGATTTAAACTTGGTATTGGAGGAGGGAGTGTGGGCTAGGATTCTAAAAAAGTCTGCATCTAGAGATGCAAGGGTGCACCTTATGCAATTCAAGATTTTACATCGATTCTATTGGACTCCATCTAGATTGTATAGGCTTGGTTTTAAAGACACACCCACCTGCTGGTGATGCCAATCAGAAGATGGAGACACAACCCATTTTTTTGGTGGTGTGTTAAGATCCAAGAATTTTGGTTGAAGGTTCAGAGTTTTGTGTGTGATGTATTGGGCACTCAAATTTCACTTTGTCCCAGACTCTGTATTTTAGGCAATGGGGCGGTCATCAGTATTGGGAATAAACACATAACCAGTGTTATGATTGCCAGACAAGTCGTTTTAAGGGGATGGAAGTCGGCTGGAGCGCCCCCATTTCAGGAGTGGTACACGGAGATGGTAAGGGTGGTGGCTTTTGAGGGAGCATTATCTAGAAGAATGTGGAACTTGGATGTTGGGAAATGGGGCAACTATTTAGCATTCTTGGAGGGCTCTCGGGTACGGGCAGTGGAGAGAGAGGTGTAGTTATAAATGTGTGTGATCATTATATTTTTTTTTTTTGTTTTTTTGTGTGTATATATACTCATGTGTGACCACAGGATCGTTTGTTGGGGGTCAGGGTGGGGTCGGGGATTGGGAGGGGGAGGGGTAGTAGTGGGGGTTAAATGTTGATTCTGTGTATATATGTTTTGCTTTTCTTTATTTATTGTATGAATCAATAAAAATGTTAATCACAAAAAAGCCCCAGAAAATTCCTTTAATTTATCCTGCAGTTATATGGAAATTAATTATGCCTTAAATTGTGCAGCTTGAGTAAATGCGTGCTATTGCACTAATGAAAGTCACCAGCCGCACATAAAATGGCTGAAAAAAAATCCCATATATTTACTGTACATTGAACGAGAGACCAGCAGCATATCATTGAAACATTAGCCTCAATACTGATGGTAAAACACCAACAAAGTGATCTGGGATTGTGTTGGTATTTGGATCTCACAGTGCTCTCAAACAACTGTTGTTCAGCAGCAATAGCACACAATATGTAGACTAACACAGCATGCAGGTGGTGTGAGTAGGTTGTCACTGGCTTTCCTGTGTAAGATTTCTGATCATACCAACACAAAAGAAACAATTCATGACAATGTAGCATCTGCTCTAATTTACACAGTTCTCTGGTGTTTATTGCCCTCTGCTGTTTGCCCCCAGAACAGATCACAAGAGCAGGTTTTTCCTCTAATTTTAATCTCTCTTAAGGGGGAAGAGGACAGGATGGAAGCCCTATCATTATCTTGCCAGAATTTCCTTCATTTTGTGAAATTGGAGATCAAGAGTTTCGTAATGTTCTCACCTACCTGACAAGTATTCCCAGGTACACCCATACACACACTATTCATTGCTCTTTGAATATCATACATCCTGACAGCAGTAACACGTGCATGTGTCTTCACCAGCTTGAGTGCAGCAGGTGTGGGCTTTATTGTAGTGATTGACAGGCGTCGGGATCGATGGACTTGTTTAAAGGGAACATTACTGCGTATCTCAGTAAGTCCAAATGCATTTCTATACTCCCGTGAATCACCTTTAATCAGTGCAAATATTGTCAAAGTCTTCCTTGTAGTTTCTTTGCTGTTGTTATATTTCACAACATCTGGATTTGTTCATTGTTTGACTGAAGGTCAGATATGTTATTACTGATTTTGTTAAAAAGCTTGTCTTTTCAAATGTTAAAATATTGAATTTGAATATAATTTTCTTTTGCATTTTCATGCTCATATATGCGTGTGCTTGTGTGTGTGTGTATGCATTCTTGACTATGTGTTTGCATGTACTGTATGTAGGGCTGGTTTCCTGGTAATCTTCGTCTTGTTCTGGTGCTGAGACCCAGTGCCATCCTGCAGCGAATGCTGTCTGATGTGTTCTTCAAACTCCACCGAGATGACTTTAAAGTACCGGTAAGTAATATATATATATATATATATATCTACGCAACTAATAAATATACTAAATGTATATGTTTGCACACCTGTCATGTGTAAATAAGAAAACCTGTGTGTGTGTATTGAAGGTTATTATGCTAAGCTCAGTGACTGATCTGCACTCTTATATTGAGCGGAGTCAACTGACACAAGAACTGGGTGGCTCTCAGTACTACTGCCACAAGACCTGGATCTCTCATCGCACTGTAAGAACAAACTTACTTTTAAAATACAATTCACTTTTAAAACACCATAAAGACACTGCAATACACTTACTACACATTAACAACCTTAAAACATACAAAATTCACCAAAGTGTTTTTGAACACTTAAGTTACACTTAAAAATATATTAATTTCATTGCATAGAAAAAAAAAAAAAATAAAAAAAAATCAAACCAAGTGGCAACCAAATCTAAAACCAAATAATGCTAGACCTATTCTCAGAATTAAATTTTCTGAGCCATTTATCAATGGCTTTTAACCAACTAGTTTTAGTAGATGCGTGAACTCTGTTTCCCTCAAGTTCAACCATGAACTATAGAAATGTTCCACAAAGTTAGACAACAAGAAAGTGCCCAATTTGTGAAATTTTAGCTTAAAAAGTTTATTTGTGCTATATTTCAGAAAAATAAATTCCACTTGGTTTGATCATTTGTAATAAAATGCAAAGACATTCATACTTTGGGGGCCTGGGTATCTCAACGAGTAAAGACCCTTACTACCACCCCTGGAGTCACGAGTTCGAATCCAGGGCATGCTGAGTGACTCCAGCCAGGTCCCCTAAGCAACAAAGTTGGCCTGGTTGCTAGGGAGGGTTGAGTCATATGGGGTAACCTCCTCGTGGTCGCTATAATGTGGTTCTCGCTCTCGGTGGGGCACGTGGTGAGTTGTGTATGGATGCTGCAGACAATAGTGTAAAGCCTCCACACGCGCTATGTCTCTGCGGCAGTGCGCTCAACAAGTCACGTGATAAGATGCGCAAATTGACGGTCTCAGACGCGAAGGCAACTGAGATTCATCCTCCGCCACCCGGATTGAGGCAAGTCACTACGCCACCACGAGGACTTAGAGCGCATTGGTAATTGGGCATTCCAAATTGGGGAGAAACATTCATACATTTAAAGTGTGAATTACATCTCCAAAATACTGTACACAAAATAGCATAAGTTACAGTAATTATATGCATCATACAGAAGGTGCCCTTTTTGATGTCTTTGTGCCTGTAGGATCTAGAAAGCTTTGCTGCATCAGTGAAGAGGATGGCTCAGAGACTACAGGTGTTTGGCAGGGAACTGGCAGAAACAGAACTTCCTAACAACCTCCAAATAGCCAGCAGTCTGCTGAACACACACACCAGCAAGAAAGAGAGTTTGAAAGTATTTATCAAACACCTTCTCAAAGCATTCAGTATGTGCTAGTATCTCAGTAGGAATTCTAGGACTGGTAATGATTTTGGTACTGATGCTATTATTTCCTTGCTCAATATTTTGTCTTTAGGAAGAGATGGCAGGTGCTCTCAGCCAAGGACGCAATCTTCTTGAGAACATTAGAGAACCAGTGCGCAGAGACCCGGAGGGCAGTTTGAACCCTGATCAGCTGGAGAACCTTGCAACAGTGCACAGGTGAGTCTGGAACTTTCACAGTATTATGTATTGTAAAATCAATTAAGATGTGCTTGGAGGCTTCTAAAAGCGACATGTTATTAATACCTTAATATGTTTGTTGTACATTACAGCATCTACTGTAAATTTAGATTTTATAACATTCTCATACAGTATATTCCACTTTATATTTTTCTCTGTCATCTTGCAGGCTATTATCCCAGTTGAATGAGAGCTCTTCAGCATTTGATGACTTCTGGTTCCAGCACCAAAATAAGCTTGAGTTGAGTTTGAAACTCTGCCAGTTTGCCTACAACTTTCAACAGGTCTTGCTTTTAATAACACTCTTTATTTTGTTTCTCATTATTATTTTGTTATTGGGTTAATCTAAAAACATCTGTCAAGGACATAGACAGGTCACATATCACCTCAAATCAAAACTGTTTTAGTTCTATTAAGATTTTTTTCATTGTGAGCTTATTTTCATGACAATTACTGTAAGCTTCCAAATTCCCATAAATATAATGCATCTGTTTTTTGTTTTTTTTTGTAATCCTATTATTCTCACGGTTGATTCTTATTAGATATGCATTATTGTAATTTGGTATTTTTACTGTATTACAGTACAAGATTGTAATACAATGATTATAAGAATTGTAATACAATGGCAATAAGAATTGGAAGGAAATGTGCTTAATTTTCATTAATATATTGTCACAATAAAGAGAAAGCATAATTATCCTAAAAATAGGCTTCATTTACTATTATGCAAAACAAAACAATATACTATATATATATATATATATATAGTGCTGTGGAATGTATTTGCCCCCATCCTGATTTCTTCTGTTTTTGTGTATATCTCATACTAAATTGTTTCAAAAATTCAGACAAAATCACATAAAACAAAGGCAAACTGAGTAAACACAAAATACAGTTTATAAATGATAATGTTATTTATTGAAGCAAAAAAGTTATCCAATACCAACTGGGCCTGTGTGAAAGAGTAGTTACTAAATCCTCATATTTATGAAGCTGCATTCATAATGGGGTTCAGCTGGAATAGACACACCCAGGCCTGATTACTGCCAGCCCAGTTCAATCAAATCAACACCTAAACTTTTTCAGCAGCATGAAGTTGGCTGAAAGGTCTCACCCAATAGCACACTATGCCAAGATCAAAAGAAATTCCAGAAATGATGAGGAAAAACGTGATTCAGTTACATCAGTCTGGGAAGGGTTACAAAGCCATTTCAGAGGCTCTAAGAACAACAGTAAGAGCCATTATCTCCAAATGGAGAAAACTTGGCGAAGTAGTGAACGTTCCCAGAAGTGGCCGACCTTCCAAAATTCCTCAAAGAGCACAGCAACAACTCATCCAGGAAGTCACAAAAAAGCCAAGGACAACATCCAAGGAACTGCAGGTCTCTCTCGCATCAATAAAGATGACTCCACTATCAGAAAGACACTGGCCAAAAATGCCATCCATGGAAGCGTGGCGAGGCGAAAACCACTGCTAACCCAGAAGAACATTAAGGCTTGTCTGAATTTTGCCATACACCTTGATGATCCTCAAACATTTTGGGAGAATGTTCTGTGGACTGATGAGTCGAAAATGGAACTGTTTGGAAGACAGGTCTCCCGTTACATCTGGCGTAAATCAAACACAGAATTCCACAAAAAGAACATCATACCAACGGTCAAGCATGGTGGTGGTAGTGTGATGGTGTGAGGATGCTTTGCTGCTTCAGGGCCTGGGCGACTTGCAGTAATTGAGGGAAACATGAATTCTGCTCTCTGCTCTCTAAAGGAGAACGTCTGGTCATCAGTCCGTGAGTTAAAGCTCAAGCGCAACTGGATTATGCAGCAAGGAAATGATCCAAAGCATAGGAATACGTCCACCTCTGAATGGCTCTAAAGAAGCAAAATTATTATTTTGTGACTCGTCTCAATCCGGGTGGTGGAGGACAAATCTCAGTTGCCTCCGCATCTGAGACGTCAATCAGCGCATCTTATCACGTGGCTTTTTGAGCGCATTACCGCGGAAACATAGCGCATGTGGAGGCTTCACGCTATTCTCCGTTGCATCCACTCACAACTTACCACGTGCCGCACCGAGAGCGAGAACCACACATTATAGTGACCACGAGGATGTTACCCCATGTGACTCTACCCTCCCTAGCAACCAGGCCAATTTGGTTGCTTAGGAGACCTGGCTGGAGTCACTCAGCACGCCCTGGATTCGAACTCACGACCCCAGGGTGGTAGTCAGTGCCTTTACACGCTGAGCTACCCAGGCCCTCAAAATAATCTAAATTAAAGTTTTGGAGTGGCCTAGTCAAAGTCCTGACTTGAACCCGATTGAGATGCTGTGGCTGTGTATGCTCAAAAACCCTCCAATGTGGCTGAACTAAAGCAGTTCTGCAAAGAAGAGTGGGCCAAATTTACATCACAGCATTGTGAAAGACTGATCTCCAGTTATCGGAAGCATTTGGTTGCAGTTGTTGCTGCTAAAGTTGGCATAACCAGCTATTAAGTTTAAGGGGGCAGTTCATTTTTCACATGGGTGATATAGGTGTTGGATAACTTTTTTGCTTCAATAAAAAATATATACATGTATATTTGAAAACTGTATTTTGTGTTTACTCAGGTTGCCTTTGTTTTATGTTATATCTCGTTTGAAGATCTTAAACAATTTGGTATGAAAAATACACAAAAATATGGGGCAAATACTTTTCCACAGCACTGTGTATATATATATATATATATATATATATATATATATATATATATATATATATATATATATATATATATATATATACATATACATTTTTTTAGGTGAAATGTGACCCAGACATATTCTTGACAGGTTTCATGCACTCCACCCTATTACAAAACATTGGTATTTACTTACAATAATCCAGTGTTTTGTTTTACTGATTGTAATTCAATAATTATTTTTAACATCAGCATTTTATTTAAAGGCAGTACAACAAATACTACCATGATGTATAAGTACTTTACAATTAAAATAATACACGATTGTAGTATTATTTTATACAATTGTAGTATATATTTTATACAATTAGTTTTCACATTGCAGTAATGAGAATTTTTTATGTATTATGGTGATAAGAATTGGGAGGAAATGCGCTTAATTGTCATTAAAATAATGTTACAAAAAAGAGAAAGCTTAATCATCCTGAAAATAGGCTTAATTTTGTTTTATGCAAACTATATACCCTATTGCAAAACAGTATTATTTACTAACAATATTTTTACACTGTTTTCTTTTGCTATGCTCTTGAAGGTGCAAACAGACTTGAAACAGGCAACAGACACATTAAATGCTTTCTCAGATGTTGGAATAAGCTCTACCCAAACAGAACACCTTCTTGAAGAGCTGACCAATCATGAAGAGAAGGCTTGCGTGAGTCTCCACCCACTGCATAATTATGTTTATGTGTATTATACTCACAGTCACAAACACCATCTACACACTAACACTGCACACAACATCTACACACTAACACTGCACACAACATATGCATGCATGTATCAGTCCTATTGGCTTGAAGACTTTCAATAACCCTTGTGATTAATAAATCTTATTATTCTCTCTGCAGGATGTGTTAGACAGAGTCAGGTCCCTGGTTGCTGAGGGCCAAGGTTTGATTGACAGCTCTCAAAATGGAGATGACAGTGTTGCAATAAATTGCAGTGAACTTCAGAAAGCCAGAGAGAAACTCACCCAAGAGCTCAAAGACAAGAGGACCATGCTGACACAAGCTATGGAGCTACATAGAAGATTAGACATGGTAACTCTAAATTCATGCAAATGCACTCATGTACATTTTTTAATATGTTCAGTACTTCCTTTAAATGCACAAAGACAGGCAGACAAATTCTGTGCATTCATTGTTCATTCTATGTGATGCCAGAAAGAGATTTCAAGTTCAAAAATGTCTTAAAAAGTGACTTACATTTCACTTACAGGGACAGTCCCCCTGTAGTAACCTGAGCTTCTGTGTCTTGATCAAAGGCACAGTGGTGATAGTTCTTGATTCAACCCTTATGGGGTTTTAATCTACAATATTTCAGTTTCTAGCCCAGAACTTTAATCTCTCTGGATGTAAAAAATTAAATAAAAATTATTTATAAATAAAAACCCATTTATTTCCTCTATAGATTAATAGATTTTTAGAGAATAGAGATAATTGATTATTGGGTAACACTTTACAATACATTTACATTTGTTAAATTAGTTAACATGAACTAACAATGAATTTATTAATCTTGGTTAATGTTAATTTCAACATATACTAATACATTTCTAAAATCAAAAGTTGCATATGTTGCTAATGCATTAACTTATATTAACAAATGGAACCTTATTGCAAAGTGTTACTGATTTTTGCTTGTTTTGTTTTTATGTACCTTTTATGTTTATGTTTTGTAAAGCATTTTGAGCACTCTAAAAATGACTACATAAAGAAAATTCAGCAATCTCTACATGGCTCCCCCCATGAGAGGGCAACCCGTTGCAATAGAACAGATTGTAGTAAAACAATGTAATAAAACAGCTGTTTTTTTACCATTGAAATGACAGGAGTCTTAACAATTTATTCAAGCACCTCTGTTCTCTCTTTATCTCTCAGGTGTGTAAATGGTGTGATGATGGGATGTACATGCTCGCGTCACAGCCTCTGGACAAGTGCCAGTCACAGGAGGGGGCGGAGTTAGCACTGTCAGAACTGGAGTGTTACTTGGAGACAGCCAATGAGAAACAGCAATGGGACATAAGCGCAGTTTGGCTGGAATATGAGGGCATTCTGAAGAATGAGCTCAAGGTGAGGCTATTTCCATTTATAACAATTCCTTCAATTCACTTCCGATTCAGTTTAAATTCTAAGCCAATAAAGCGCAAAAAATAAATTTTTAAAATCTCCGTGCAGAGATCTTTATTTTTTTATCTGATCATAACACAGCTCTCTGAATAATACATGCTTCCAATTGGTCAATCACAGTAGGGCTGAAACGATTAGTCAACATTATCGACAACATCGACAATAAAAAACTGTTGACAAAAATTTTCGTTGTTGAATAGTCGTTTGATTTCATTTAACCTAACATGAGATCACATTAAACTCTAATGATGACGTGCGAGAGGAGCACCGATCGCAGCTTGCGCCTTATTGAGGAGAAAACACAGCTCACAGTCCAGACGCACTCAAAACTTTCCAAACAGCTTCAGGTGATGTAGATCGCAAAGTATAAGGAATTTATACAAAAATACAAAAATAAGTAAATTCAGAAGCACTCTCGTTGTGAAATAAACACACCATTCCACTGAAGCAAAACTTGCATGGTTCAAATAATAAGGAAGCAGGTCATGTAAATAACTACAAACTCCGAAACTGGCATTTCTCTGTGTGGTCAGTGCATCTTCAATAAGTCGCGTGAAGTGATCCTATCTAGGGGGAGAGATTGAAAAACTGCACCCGGCTGATGCATACTCTGGCACGCTTGCAGCAGCTAGATTATAACGTGATGGCTCGCGACATAGTAATTAGTGAATCGTAAAATTTGTGTCACAATGTGTATCTTTTCGTGAAGAAGACTGGAGATACGCAGCTCTATTAAGAAGAGAGAGTTTGTTTTTTTGTGAGTTAAAGATACTTGTTTTCCAATATAAGTATCTAAATCTCCTTTAAAACAATGTACATTTACTTTAGGAGCTATACTGCAAAAGAAGAATTTGTGATCTGAGAATGTGGAATATAATATTAAATATTTTAAAATATTTTAAAATCCTTAAAACAAGATACATTTACCTAAGAAGCAACATATAAGATGCTTTCAGAGAATATATATTGAATATGAGTATATTTTGATATTACTGCACTGGCAGAAGTATGAAGAAGTGAAAAAATACACTTATATTCAAAGTAGCGATGTGCCTGAAGCTGAATACCTTATTCAGAAAGGCACGAATAATGACTTCAAAATGAATAACGGATTCATCCGAATAATATAAAAAATATTTGTATGACTGATTATCCATAAAGCACAAGGATAAATCGACATTTTAAATAAACATATCCAAAATTACAAAGAATTTATGAATCTGTGCAGCCAATATTTCTAAAGTGTAAACCTTATGAATGAAAATGCGCACAGTGTGATTTCAGATTGGATGGCCACGGTCTAAACTCTGTTTGCGATCTCTGTTAATTGTACGCATCTGGAACTTGTCAAGTGTAACATTAACTAAGATACGACATCATTTACACTTTCCACTTCTTGAAATGTCTATGTTAATGTATCACACGACTTACACGTGATTCTCATGTATTCATTTATTGCCTAAACCTGAGCACAATGTTAAATTCCTGACCTGAAGTGATTTAACGTCAGAGCTCCTCTATCCATCTCTTAAAGTTGACCACAATTATATTCACATCAGGGATTAAGGTTATTAACTGGTTAAGACTTTATTCTGAAAAAAGTTCAAATGCTCCATAAAGGTTTAAATGCTTCATAGAGTATTCATCATTAGGAATATTCCTCCTTATGTAAAATGAAGAAACTGAAACATGCTTTCTTCTTCTTCTTTAAACTGTGCTAAATTTGAAAATGTTAAGTGTTCTTGAACTCTGGTACGGCACTATATAAATTTAACATTATTATTATTATTATTATTATTATTTAACTAAATAATGGTGTCCTATCGTAAAAAATCCTGATAGACTTATGGGACTTTCACCTGTTTGTAGAATATATTGATTTTATTTTAATTTATTTTAATGTTTGAATTTGTATTTATTATTCACTGCAAAATGTGTGCTTGACATTTCACATTTTACTTGACACCTCCTACCTCCAGAATAATGTTGTTATACATGCACAGACAAATGAAAATACTGTTTCATGCAGATATTAATATCTGAAATACCAGGAGGAACCACAGTTACAACATATTACACAGTTAATGTAGCCTACAAATTCAGCCTCATCTGGTAAGAAACAAAAAACATAATAAAATAATATTTAAAAAAAATAAATAATTGTATAATAATTATAATAATAATAATAATTATTATTATTATTATTAGGCTATTATTATGAAAGGCATATACAAGGCATATTTTATTAATAGAAACAAACATTGGCATTTCATTTAGTTTTGACGCACTTCCGGTTTAAGCCCCGCCCACACCCGGTTGTATGTCAGTCAACTCTTAAAGTTCTAGTGAAGTCTATGTGTGCGTTACAGGAGCAGGTGAAGCATGCTTTTGAGAAGAAAGCGTCAATACAAGAGATGTTTGAAAGGAGGAGGGTTAGCCTGAAGAAACTAGCAGCCAAGCAAACACGCCCAGTCCAACCTGTTGCCCCCCGACCAGAGTCACTTTCATCCCCAGGTCTCTCTTTCCTCATCATTATCATCTCTCTGTCTGTCTGTCCTTCTTTGTGTCTATCTGTCTGTACTATTAAAGTATTTTTAATTTCTTTTTCCATGAAGAGAGAGGTTTAATTATTTTATTCTGTCTCTCTCTCAGCTCACAGGGATCATGAGAACAGCTTGACCAGTGAAGACTTGGACAGAAGAGTGTCCTGTAAACAAGTATGTCTGATTCATCTTAACATACTCGCAATGCTGTCATTCTGAGCCACGCCCTGCATAAGCAAATTATATGTACACTACCATTCAAAAGTTTAGGGTCACTCACTCATTCTTTATTTTTTATTTTTTTTCACATTTTAGAATAACAGTAAAGTCATCACAGCTATGGAATAATAGAAATGGAAATATGGGAATTATGTTGTGACTAAAAAAATCCAAAATAAATCAAAACTATGTTATATTTTAGCATCTTCAAAGTGGCCACACTTTGCCTAGATTTTGCAGAAATGTACTCTTGGCATTTTCTCAACCAACTTCTTGAGGTATCACCCTGGGATGCTTTTTAAACAGTATTGAAGGAGTTCCCATCTATATGCTGGGCACTTAGTGGCTGCTTTTCTTAATTATTTGGTCCAAGTCATCAATTTTTAAAACTTTTTTTTTAATACAATTTTAGTTTTGTAATTAAATAAATTAATATGTTGGCACAATTATATTTTTGTCTACAAAACTAATTTCAAACATTTAAACAAACGCCTTAGATCAAAAGGTTTTTAAGATCATGAGAAACATTTCAGGCAAGTGACCCCAAACTTTTGAACGGTAGTGTAACTTCTCTCTCATGAGGTGAATCTTTGTAAGCTATGGCTCTTGACTGTTGCTCAGTTATGATCGTCTCTGCATAGGTACGCTCTGATCAGGTTGACAGGAGCAGTCATAGTGCCTCTGTATCGGAGGAGGAGGAAACTCTGGCTGTGCTCCGCAGGTCAGTTCAGGGTCAAAGGTCATGGGGAAAGAGGGTAACATGCCTTACTGGCCCATCAACACCACCTATAATATACTCATTAAATGTGCTTCATTGTATGCATTTGTATTTGTTCACAGGCATGTAATGAATGAGTTATTGGAAACAGAGAGAGCATATGTGGAAGAGCTTATGTGTGTTTTACAGGTGAGTGAATCTTACGTCACTGCCTTAAACAATGATTTGCTACTTGCTAGCCGGTTGCAAGTGGTATTAGCAGGAAGGACGGTCTCACTCTAGAGAGCATCTGACTGGACAAAAGTCTGCGAAGTACAAGATGATCAATATTTTTAGTCAGTTTTCCCTAAAGAGATAGAGACTGTAAAGTTGAAATGCGTATCTGCAAAAAAAAAATGTTCATGTAATTTCCACTATCTGCCCCTATTGAATTTGTTACGTGTCTTCATGTGCGCTGCAGGGATATGCTGAGGAAATGGACAACCCCTACATGGCTCCTCTCATCCCAGCAGCCCTGCAGAACAAGAAGGATGTGTTATTTGGGAATATGCAGGAGATATATAATTTCCACCAAAGGTGAGTTCCATGTGTTGGAGTGGAGAATGAGCATTGATGGGACAATTTAATGTTAATGTGAACAATTTCATGGTGGAAAATGGTTACTCAAAACTAAAAACTGTTTTTGGTCAGGGTATTCCTCAAAGAACTGGAGAATTACACTGACTGTCCTGAGCTTGTTGGCTGCTGCTTTCTGGACTGGGTGAGTTTGATATAACTAAAAATGAAGTAAACACCATTATGAAGAGCAAGTTTATTTAAATTTATTTTTCCATTTAGATGAGGGAGTTGCAGATTTATGAGAAATACTGTCACAACAAGCCTCGCTCTGAGAGCCTTTGGAGGCAGTGCTCGGATTGTGCCTTCTTCCAGGTATGTATACATACATATTCAGAGTTGCATACTACCATACAAGTCATACTATTTTTGCAGTATATAGTTGTAGCAGAACTTCACCCAGGGAGGGAAGGAGGACATGGGAAACTTGGGACTTGAACTCAAAGGTAAGATTTTTACTTCACAGCACAGAAGCGCTCACAGCTTCACAATAACTAAAAGCTATTCAGCTATACTGACGTAGTTGTAGCTCCACGTTGTCTGGACCCAGACTCTCTCTGCCCACTGGCGCTGATGTGGTCTCTTTTATGCCGCTCTCCCCAAGCTCACTGCAATTAGAACAAGGTGTTAACCATCATCTAGCTCAGGTGTACACACCCTTACCGCTTTCTCTCTTTCCAGACAGACGCTCGACCACGGCCCCACTGCCACATATCCCCACCGCCCGACTCAGGCCGGGGAGACATCCAGACTGCCAACCACTCCCCCCCCCCATTTCTGGACAGGAAGTTGGCGACTCTGTGGACCACCTTGAAGTTAAATGGCTGAAGAGCCAGATACCAACGGGTGATCCGTGCGTTGGTATTTTTCACGCGATGGAGCCATTGGAGTGGGGCGTGATCTGAGCAGAGGGTGAAGGCCCGCACCAGCAGGTAGTACCGGAGAGTGAGGATCACCCACTTGATGGCAAGACATTCCTTTTCAACGGTGCTGTACTTAGTCTCCCTCAGTGAGAGCTTGCGGCTAATGTACAGCACCGGGCGCTCCTCCCCCTCCACCACCTGCGAGAGCACGGCCCCCAGCCCTCTGTCTGAAGCGTCTGTCTGTAACTTAAAAGGTAGAGAGAAATTAGGTGAATGCAAAAGCGGCCCTCCGCAAAGCACGGCTTTAACCTGCATAAACACCTGTTGACACTGCTCCGTCCACTGGACCGGGTCTGGAGCTCCCTTTTTAGTGAGATCAGTCAGTGGGCTGTTGACATCCGAATAGTTAGGCACAAATCTCCTATAATAGCCAGCCAGCCCCAGGAACTGTCTCACCCCCTTTTTGGTCTTGGGTCTTGAGCAGGTCGTAATCGCCGCAGTCTTGTCAATTTGGGGACGCAACTGCCCGTGGCCCAAGTGGAACCCCAGATACCGTACCTCCACCTGCCCAATCGCACACTTCTTGGGATTTGCTGTGAGTCCCGCCCGTCGCAGCGACCTCAGAACCGCCCTCAGATGCTGCATGTGCCGCTGCCAATCATTGCTGTAAATTATGATATCATCCAAATAGGCAGCGGCGTAAGCCGAATGTGGTCTGAGGATTCGGTCCATGAGGCGCTGAAACGTAGCCGGGGCCCCAAACAAACCGAATGGAAGTGTCACAAATTGGTGTAATCCGAACGGTTTGGAGAAGGCCGTTTTTTCATGGGAAATTGGTGTCAAAGGGATCTGCCAATAACCCTTTGTCAAATCCAGTGTCGAATAAAACAGAGTAGTGCCCAACCGATCGAGCAACTCATCAATGCGAGGCATTGGGTAGGCATCAAATTTAGACACCGCCTTGACTTTTCTATAATCCACACAGAACCGTACAGACCCGTCGCTCTTAGGAACCAGAACAACTGGGCTGGACCAATCGCTGTGGGATTCCTCTATTACCCCCATATCGAGCATTGCATCTAATTCTTCCTGAACAATTTTGTTTTGTGTTCGGGCAATCGGTAGGGATGGCTATGTACCACCTACCCCCGGTTCGGTCTCGATGTGGTACAGGATAAGGTTTGTATGACCCAGCAGAGGAGAAAACATGTCTGCAAACTCCTGTTGCAACTTGACAACCTCTGTGAGTTGATACGGTGAGAGGTGATCTCCGCAAGTGACCGGGGTGATATGATTGTGTTTTGTATTCACCTCCGGCCCGAGCTCCGCCCTCTCCGGAACTACTGTAGCCAACGTCACAGGGACCGCCTCCCTCCATAATTTCAGGAGGTTGAGGTGATATATTTGACGTGCGCCCCCTCTATCGGTTCGCTTTACCTCATAATTGAGATCCCCCACTCGCCGTGTGACCTCAAATGGTCCTTACGACTTGCCGAGTAATTTGGACCCCGATGTGGGGAGTAATACGTGCACTTTATCTCCCAGTGCAAATTCCCACAGCCGAGTTCCCCAGTCGGCTTTGACGTTCCTGAGCTTGGAACAAAATCTCCTGTGTTAGTTGCCCCAAAGTGTGGATGTGGCAGCGTTCTGGTTTGTGAAAATAGGGAGATGTGTGATGTGCGATGCTCTGGCAGGGGAGGCGGAGCCGGGGCCGGGGCCGTCCTCGACAGCTCCACGTCATGATGACGAGAGAGGGGGAGAGGCTGCAGCCCCTCCCCTTCTCAGCTAATTCCCTGAGGGGGATTTCCCTTTGGAGCAGTCGCGAGACGAAACCCTCAAACACGCCTTTGACCAAGTGAGAGTCATCGATGGTCAACGACTCCAGCCTGACATCGCACTTTCATACCCCTATTTTGCAATTATAAATGAGCGGTTGTATCGAGTGACACAGGACACTCGGACCAAAAAGGATACAACCCAACTTTTGATTCCAAGGAGCCGTCCGGAAATGGTATTCCAGGCGGCTCATTATAATCACATGGCAGGTCATCTAGGAGAAAGGAAAACACTGAACCGTCTAATAGCCCGTTTCTATTGGCCGGGCATTGGCGGCGATGTCCGCAGGTGGTGTGCGGCATGCCGCGAATGCCAGCTGGTTAACCCACCGGCCACCCCAAAAGCACCATTGCGCCCTCTCCCTCTGATCGAGGTCCCCTTTGAGAGAATTGGAATGGACCTCGTCGGGCCATTAGAACGGTCAGCACGCGGACATCGCTTTGTATTGGTCCTAGTGGACTATGCAACGCGATATCCGGAAGCCGTGCCTCTTCGCAACATCTCAGCACGCAGTATTGCGGAGGCACTCTTCAAAATAATCTCCCGGGTGGGGATTCCGAAAGAAATCCTCACCGATCAGGGCACAACATTTATGTCACGAACACTACGCGAACTGTACGAACTATTAAATATTAAATTGATTTGCACCAGTGTATACCCTCCTCAAACGGATGGCCTGGTGGAACGATTTAATAAATCGTTCCACCATAAATCGTTTAATAAATCTTCTCCCCATTCGAGCTGCTGTATGGGCGACGCCCACGCGCGTGCTTGATGTAATGCGAGAGGCCTGGGAGGAAGGACCTTCAAACAGTAAAAATGAAATTCAGTACGTTCTTGATCTTAGAGCAAAACTCCACACCTTGGGGCAACTAACACAGGAGAATTTGCTCCAAGCTCAAGAACGACAGCGCCGACTGTATGACAGGGGAACTCAGCTAAGGGAATTTGCACCGGGAGATAAAGTGCTTGTACTGCTTCCCACATCGAGCTCTAAATTACTCGCCAAGTGGCAAGGACCCTTTGAGGTCACACGACGAGTGGGAGATCTCGATTATGAGGTTAAACAAACCGATAGAGGGGACGCACGTCAAATATACCACCTCAATCTCCTAAAATTGTGGAGGGAGGCGGTCCCCGTGACATTGGCTACGGTGGTTCCCAAGAAGGCGGAGCTCGGACCGGAGGTGAGTTCAAAACATAAACAGTTCACCCCGGTCACTTGCGGAGACCACCTCTCACCGAGCCAACTCGCGGAGGTTGCCAAGTTGCAACAGGAGTTTGCAGATGTGTTCTCCCCTCTACCGGGATGTACAAACCTCATCCATCACCACATCGAGACCGAGCCGGGGGTGGTGGTACGTAGCCGCCCCTATCGCTACCCGAACACAAAAAGAAAATTGTTCGGGAAGAATTGGATGCGATGCTTGATATGGGGGTAATAGAAGAATCCCACAGCGATTGGTCCAGCCCAGTTGTTCTAGTGCCTAAGAGCGACGGGTCTGTGCGATTCTGTGTGGATTACAGGAAAGTCAACGCGGTGTCTAAATTTGATGCGTATCCAATGCCTCGCGTTGATGAGTTGCTCGATCGGTTGGGCACTGCTCGGTTTTATTCGACATTGGATTTGACGAAGGGTTATTGGCAGATCCCCTTGACACCAATTTCCCGTGAGAAAACCGCCTTCTCCACACCGTTTGGATTACACCAATTTGTGACACTTCCGTTCGGTTTGTTTGGACCCCCGGCTACGTTTCAGCGTCTCATGGACCGAATCCTCAGGCCGCATTCATCTTACGCTGCTGCCTATTTAGATGACATCATCATTTATAGCAATGATTGGCAGCGGCATATGCAACATCTGAGGGCGGTTCTGAGATCGCTGCGCTGAGCGGGACTCACAGCGAACCCGAAGAAGTGCGCGATTGGATGGGTGGAGGTACGGTATCTGGGGTTCCACTTGGGCCACGGGCAGGTGCGTCCCCAAATTGACAAGACAGCGGCGATTGCGACCTGCCCGAGACCCAAGACCAAAAAGGGGGTGAGACAGTTCCTGGGGCTGGCTGGCTATTATAGAAGGTTTGTGCCTAATTATTCGGACGTCACCAGCCCGCTGACTGATCTCACTAAAAAGGGAGCTCCAGATCCGGTCCAGTGGACGGAGCAGTGTCAACGGGCGTTCACGCAAGTTAAAGCCGCACTTTGCGGGGGGCCGCTGTTACATTCACCTGACTTCTCTCTCCCTTTTGTTTTACAGACAGATGCTTCAGACAGGGGGCTGGGGGCCATACTCTCGCAGGTGGTGGAGGGGGAGGAGTGCCCAGTGCTGTACATTAGCCGTAAGCTCTCGTTAAGGGAAACTAAGTACAGCACCGTGGAAAAGGAGTGTCTCGCCATCAAGTGGGCGGTCCTCACTCTCCGATACTACCTGCTGGTGCGGGCCTTCACCCTCTGCTCGGATCACGCCCCACTCCAGTGGCTCCACCGCATGAAAGATACTAACGCCCGGATCACACGTTGGTATCTGGCTCCTCAGCCGTTTAAGTTCAAGGTGGTCCACAGACCGGGGGCGTAGATGGCTGTCGCCGACTTCCTTTCCAGGAATGGGGGGGGAGTGGTAGTCAGGCCAGATGTCGCCCCGGCCTGAGTCGGGCGGTGGGGATATGTGGCAGCGGGGGCGTGGTCAAGCATCTCTCCGGAGAGAGAAAGCTGTAAGGGCGCTTACACCTGAGCTAAATTATGTCTAACACCTGTCTCTAATTTCAGTGAGCACGGGGAGAGCGGCATAAAGAGAGCGACACAACACTCAGTCGAGAGAGAGACTGGATATGACAGAGCTGAGCCAGAGCAACGATTCCCTAATAGTGAGAGTTTATTTGTAGAAACAGTGTATGTTAGGGTTTGCACAGCGTATAAAGGTAAACTGTAAAGTGGTGTCGAGGAAGAGGGGAAATAAAGCCTCACCTGAAGAAGGAAAACTGCTTCTTGCGTCATCTTTTACAGTGGAGTTTTGCTCTAAGATCAAGAACGTAATGAATTTCATTCTTACTGGTTGAAGGTCCCTCCACCCAAGCTTCGCGTATGACATCAAGCACGCTGCGTGGGCAGCGCCCATACAGCAGCTCGAATGGGGAAAACCCAGTGGAGGCTTGCGGGACCTCTCATACTGCGAATAACAGTGGGTTGAGCCATTTGTCCCAATTTCTAGCGTCCTTGTGCACGAACTTACGAATCATGTTTTTAAGGGTTTTGTTGAATCGCTCCACCAACCCATCTGTTTGTGGATGGTAAAGACTGGTGTGAATCGATTTAACGCCCAACAATTTGTAAAGCTTGCGGAGTGTCCGTGACATAAATATATTGCCTTGATCAGTGAGGATTTCTTTCGGAATCCCCACCCGGGAGATTATTTTGAAGAGTGCCTCCGCAACACTGCGTGCGGAGATGTTGCACAGAGGCACTGCTTCCATATATCGCATTGCATAGTCCACCAGGACTAATACAAAGCGATGTCTGTGTGCTGACCGCTCTAATGGCCTGACAAGGTCCATGCCAGTTCTTTCGAAGGGGACCTAGATCAGCGGAAGGGGGTGCAATGGCGCTCTTGGGGTTGCCGGCGGATTCACTAGCTGACATTCACGGCATGCTGCACACCAACTGTGGACATCGCCATGAATGCCTGGCCAATAGAATTGGGCCATTAGACGGCTCAGTGTTTTCCTCTCCCCTAAGTGACCCACCATCGGATTATAATGAGCTGCCTGGAACAACATTTCCTGGCGGCTCCACGGTATAAATAGCTGGGTTGTATCTTCCTTTGTTTAAGCGTCCTGCATCACTCGATACAACCACTCTCGTATTATCGTGAAATACAGATATGGAAGTGCGACGTTCGGCTGCAGTTGTTGACCATCAATAACTTTCACTTGGTCGAAGGCGTGCCTGAGCGTTTCGTCTCTCAACTGCTCCAGTGGGAAATCCCCTTCGGGAAATCCCCTGAGGATGGGAGGGGCCTCAGCCTCTCCCCTCCTCACGTCACCCTGACATGGAGCTGACGAAGATGGCCCTGTCTCCGCCCTCCCCTGCTAAATCATAGCACTTCTCACATCTCACAGTTCTCATGCAGGACCCATCTGCACAGATTCCCTTTAACACATTTCCAAATTCAGGCCAATTAGTTCCCAGAATTAGCAGATGGTTGAGGCGGGAACTAACCGTGGCCTCCACTCAATGTTTTGTACCCTGAAATTTGATAACAAGGGTCACTACCGGGTAGTTGTGAATATTCCCATGTACACACTTCACCCTCACCCTTCTGGCTGTGCCCAACACCTCGCGTGGAACCAAGCACTGGTGGATAGCGGTCTGGTTACAACCCGTGTCCATCAAGGCTTGATGAGTACTTCTCTTGACACTTACCAGTATCCTGTTCGCTCCGGCCCGATCGGGGGCAGCCTGTGGAGTGTCAGGGATCCGGACCACAGTCCCCAGCTCCATCGCGGGGCATTGATCCCGGAAGTGTCCCGGATCCCCGCAACTCCAGCAGGCTGGCCAAGGCGCTACGCCCATACCTGCATCGGTGGGCACATCCACCTGAGGGGGAGAGCGGTGGGGCACTGAAGTCGCCGGGGGGGAACAAACCCCCGCGAGCGAGGAGCCGGCTTTGGTGGCGGGATTCCACGCCTCTGTGGTACTGGGAAGGCCTGTGGGGAGAGAGCAGAGTGAGAGGGGAGGGGGGAGGGAGACGGGATCGGGGAAAGCACAGGGGGAGGGGAGAGAGAGCGGGAGGGCTCTTCCGCTCTCAGGTACACGTCATATGGTCCTCCGCCAATTGGACCACTTCCTCCAGCGACGCCGGGTGGTGGCACTGGACCCATTCCGCCATCCTTTTTGGTAGATGACGGATCAGCTGCTCCAGGACCACCTGGTCGATAATTTCCTCGATGCTGCGGTCCCCCACCAGCAGCTATTTTCGGCAGGCGTCTTGGAGTCATTGGAAGAAGTCAAACGGACAGCTGGTCTTTTCCAATTCCATTGACCGGAAGAGCTGACGGCAGGGCCTGTTGGTAGGAGTGGTGTAGGCCTGCGAGGGACTTGAGGACTTCTGCCAGTGGTGAGGACTCCATGACGCATACCGTCTTCGATCTTGATCCCGGGTTTTGACACCAGTGTAGCATAACTTCACCCAGGGAGGGAAGGAGGACATGGGAAACTTGGGACTTTAACTCAAAAGTAAGACTTTTACTTCACAGCACAGTAGCACTTACAGCTTCACAATAACTAATAGCTTTTCAGCTTCACTGACGTAGTTGTTGCTCCACATTGTCTGGATCCAGACTATCTCTGCCCACTGGCGCTGGCATGGTCTCTTTTATGCCTCTCTCCCCAAGCTCACTGCAGTTAGAAACAGGTGTTAACCATCATCTAGCTCAGGTGTACGCACCCTTACCATTTTCTCTCTTTCCAGATGGACGCTTGACCATGGCCCCACTGCCACAATAGTATGTACTGTGTACAATATGCAAATTGTCTGTATGCATGCACCTCAATTGCCTTTCACATTTGCCATTTGCCTATGTGAGAGATTATACAACAAAATATTGTGCTTGACTTGACCTTCCATTTCACAGTGAGATAAATGAACCAGAGGAGACTTAAAATGTTACGTTTTTTTATTTTTTTTATTTATCTAACTCTGCGTCCGAAACCACGTACTGTCACAGCATGGACTGTGTTTGATGAAGGATGCACTTCTCGGCCCGTATGTTCTTTTAGGTATGCATGCGAGCAGTATGAATACAATTCGGACATACTTCATCTGCGGACATGGGTATTGACCCATGACCCAATTATATGTAAGGAATAATTGACGACGGACCGTTGAATTGTTTAAATATAACGCACACCCGAGGTGGTCATTCTTTTTAAATAATTCAACGGGACGGAGTTAATTATGCCGCTTATACCACGGTTACCACACCTTAAGACATCGTTCAGGGTTTTATCTCAAGACATTTTCTGGTTTTTGTCCCTAAAACGCTCTTGTGAGTGGAACTACTTCCTTCCGCCACATATTCAGCGTCTTGCTTTATACCACGGGGCTGTTGAATGCTTGATACTGATTGGTTCATGGCAGTTCTAAGGTGTGCAATTATTTTTCAAGGAAACGCACGGCTATAAAGTAGTTCCAGGTCTTGACCGCATAACGGTTCCATATCACTTCGCCAAATTAATTCAGTTATTTCCAATAGCCCTACAGGCTACCACAAAAAAATTAAAATAAAAACAAAGACATTGGTTGAAGTAAATCGGTTAAGAATGTCAAACAGTGTCTAATCCTAAATTTATTTCAGTTTCGGTTAGAAAGAGCCCTCGTGCTCCCTCGTCTCCCCCGCACTTACACACACACACACACACACACACACACACACACACACACACGAGAGAGAGAAGCAGCGCATCCTCCGTTGCTGGTTCTAAAATAACGTTTTCGAATTAGCAACGAAGGCTTGAGCTGTAGCAAAGTTAGATGCACTTGATCAGTGCAACAGTTTCTATATTATCTGAAATATCCCTGGGAAAAACCCTCGAGCTCCCCCTCTCTTTCACACAAACTCCCACACTCGTGGACACACAGACATTATAAGTGTAACGCACACACTTAAAGCCCAAACATACCGGTGACAGAAAAACAGAGTCGTCATGTCAGCGCACTCCTGCATCTCAATGGGGATGAAAAAAAAGTTGTTAAGTTTACAACGGGAATATGGCGACATACATCTTGGCAATTTTTAAGCGATGTTACTTCTGACGAAAACTGCAACAAAAAAGGTAATCCCAGAAGCGAGATAACTCATTTTCTGAGTTTCTCTCTTTCAAAAGTGTGTGTGTGTGTGTGTGTGAGAGAGAGAGAGAGAGAGAGTTTTCCCAGGGATATTTCAGATAATATAGAAACTGTTGCACTGATCAAGTGCATCTAACTTTGCTACAGCTCAAACCTTCGTTGCTAATTCGAAAACGTTATTTTAGAACCAGCAACGGAGGATGCGCTGCTTCTCTCTCTCTCTCTCTCTCTCTCTCTCTCTCTCTCTCTCTCTCTCTCTGTCTGTGTGTGTGTGTGGGCAGGTTTAAGTGGTTTACGGGGACTTTTTTTTTAGGTTATAAACTGGTAATTACAAGGGTATTATGCTATAAATGTGGTTTATGAGGACATTTCTAGTGTCCCCATAATTCAAATCACTTAAAAAACATACTAAATTATGTTTTATTGAAAATGCAGAAAGTTTTTTGTGAGGGTTAGGTTTAGGGGTGGGGTTAGGGTTAGGGGATAGAATCTGTAGTTTGTACAGTATAAAATAATTATGTCTATGGAGAGTCCTCATAGTGATAGCTGCACTAACGTGTGTGTGTGTGTGTGTGTGTGTGAGCGAAACGGGGGGTAGCGCGGTGCTTTCCACTACAGCTATGTGTGGCTGATTAGAAATATATTGAAACATTAAAAGTTATTTCGGATAATAGAAATTGTGGCTCTATTTGTCGGTCGCGACTCGAGTCTTGATGTGTGTGTGTGTGTGTGTAAGTGCGGGGGAGACGAGGGAGCGCGAGGGCTCTTTTTAACCGAAACTGAAATAAATGTAGGATTAGACATTGTTTGACGTTCTTAACCGATTTACTTCAACCAATGTCTTTGTTTTAATTTGTTATTTTGTTGTGGTAGCCTGTAGAGCTATTGGAAATAACTGAAATAATTTGGCGAAGTGATATGGAACCGTTATGCGGTCAAGACCTGGAACTACTTTATAGCCGTGCGTTTCCTTGAAAAATAATTGCACACCTTAGAACTGCCATGAACCAATCAGAATCAAGCATTCAACAGCCCCGTGGTATAAGATGTGATAACAACAACCGCTGAAATAATCCACTCTGGTTTTGTTAAACAAGCACTATTTAAACACAAGAAACAACTTTCTTGGTATATATGTCACTTACAGTTGAGAAGAGCTGTTCTTTTAAATCCAGGGGTTTGAACATAAAGTCTTCTCAGCTCCCGACGGATTATGAGATAGTAATATGTCCAGTGGATTCACACTTCAGACATCCACTCCAGACATCACTCCAATCTACTACAATGGACTTCAGAGGATGAACTGATGCCAATTCCAATTGTAAGACATGGGATACTTCATATTCCACTGCCTGAACATTGGACTTAGGATGGACCTCACCGAACCTCGCCGAATTGACCTGCCAATTGAACTGCGATGCACCTCACTGATCTCTGCCTGCATCACCTTGGACTATTGATGGACTACACTCTTGAAAGGAATATATAGACTATCAGTTAATTGCCAACAAAAGCCTTGATCAGCCAACTAACAAAGGACAACTTTTGAACTTCTGCAGTTAATCCAGGATGGACTTCAAAGACATTAGTCGTTACTCTTACAGTACATACTAAATCTTTGTTTAAACAATGATCCTTAAAATTTACTTAGTTTACTATTTTTAAACCATGACTTGCACTACACACAAAAAACGAATATTGGAACGTTATTCCTGCTGTTTAGCCAGAGAGGAACTGGCCCCCACAGTGAGCCTGTTTTCTCCCAAGGTTATTTTTCTCCATTAACCAACATCTTATGGAGTTTTGTGTTCCTTGCCACAGTCACTTTTGGCTTGCACATTGGGGTTTTAAATACAATTATTATTTACTTATTTATTTTTATACACAATTTACAATCATATTTTAATCAAACTACACGATGACTCTAAGACTTTATAGATATTATAGTTTCATTTTCTGTTAAATCATAATTTTCTGTAAAGCTGCTTTGAAATGATGTGTGTTGTGAAAAGCGTGACATATAAAATTGACTTCAGAATCTTGGCAGAAATTCTGCTTACTCCATTGACATACTATTTTTTGCATACTATATAGTAGGCATTTATTGATATTCTGAAGACTTTGCTCAATTTGTCTTCCATCTTGAGTTCATCTTTGTTTTGGGCTATGTCTAACTTTACTGACAAACCCAATATTAAAGAACTAATTGCCACTGGAAAAGTGTAAATATTGGTTAGAAATATTGATCAGTGAATTGATTATCTGTTTCCATTTGGTCTGACTGTTAAGACATATTTGCACAAAATTGTGTTTAATACTGTGATGATAACTGGGCTCCACTGAATTGCTGAATTAAACAATCAACATAGTGATGTAATGTAACAATGATGTGGCACGCCACATCGAAACATTCATTGTCACACACTGCAGTGCAGATTGTTTCACATACTATTTTAAAAACATAGCAGGCAGTATGCAGCATATACTGCACAGAATGTAGGAAACAGTACACTAGTAATTTATTCCAAACATAGTCATACACTCTCACACATACTGTATGTACTCACCACAATATGTTAATGAAATCAGGCCCTCTCTGACAGAATGCTGTTTTTTGGCAAATTTACTAGTTTGTGTTTGTGCTATTAGGAGTGCCAAAAGAAACTTGAGCACAAACTGGGGCTGGACTCGTACTTACTGAAACCTGTGCAGAGGATCACTAAATACCAGCTACTTCTGAAGGTATTACAATATGTGTATGTGGATTTCTAATCAGTCAGTGTTTGTTTCAGACACCTGTAAATGAGATAAGAGTAGACATGTATTTTAAAGGGGTTAAATAATGTGAAACAGGATTTTTTGTGTTCTCTTGGAAGAGGTATTAGGGAGGCCAGCAGGGGGTGCTCACCCTGCGGTTTGCGCTGGTCCTAATGCCCCATTATAGTGATGGGGACACTATACTGTAAAAAGGCACTGTCCTTTGGTTGAGACATTAAACCAAGGTTCTGACTCTCTGTGGTCATTAAAAATCTCAGGGCACTTCTCGTAAAGAGTAGGGGTGTAACCCCGGTGTCCTGGCCAAATTCCCCCCATTGGCCCTTCTCACTCATGGCCTCCTAATAATCCCCATCCATTAATTGGCTCTATAAATCTGCTCTCTCCTCTCCACCAATAGCTGGTGTGAGGTGAATATACTGGCGCACAATGGCTGCTGTCGCATCATCCAGGTGGATGCTACACACTGGTGGTGGTTGAGGAGACTCCCCTGTTCACTGTGTAAAGCGCTTTGAGTGCAGTGTCAGAAAAGCGCTATATAAAATGTAACGTTCATTCATTCATTCATTCAAATAAAAGAGTTTGATGTACTATGTAGACAGCTTTCAGCTAATTAAACACAGCTGATATGACCTCTTACATTTGAACATCGACAACACCTATTGGGTTTTCAGCAGCTTGTCCAACCCAGTCATGGTTGTAGGTTTAAGTCAGTAGATTGTTTGAGAATATTTGACTGTTGTGAAGCAGAGTAAAAGAAATGTGCTTTGTGTATTGTAGGAGATGATTAAATACAGTAAAGGCTGTGAGGGGTCAGTGGAGCTGCAGGCAGCTCTTTCCTCCATACTGGGCATCCTGAAGGCTGTAAATGACTCAATGCATCTCATCGCCATCACTGGATATGAGGTAAAACACAGACATGCTTTTGTAGCTCTCTAAATGGTGACATTACAGACTTCTATTGTTTGTAAATAAACCTAAAAATGTTTTATAAAGATATATAGGCTGGACAAAGTTATAGGAGAAGCAGTTAAACAATTTTCATCACAATCCAAGATGGCGGCCTATTTAGTGGGTGGAGATTCAAATCAATGACTTCTCTGAGGTTCGCATGAGGGAAGAATTTATAAGCAGAAGAAAGAGTAAAATTTCAGTTGTTGTGGTGCTAGAGGGTTTGAATTGGTCAGAGGACTATACAGACTCCAATCACTTTGCTAATTTTAAAACTTTTTACCATATGTGCTGCCATAGATTCCCAGCCAAAAGAAGATGATAAATCTGTAAGAACAAAAACAACAGGGGTTATGAACCTTCAGTGTTTGTCCCCTTATTATTACAGACTAACCCTAACCCCACCACTAAAAACACTTCATGCATTTAAAATAATGATAATATAAAAGTACATTTACTTTATTTTTGAATCATTTTTACCTTTGAGGACATCCACAGGAGATTTTGTCAGATTTAGACAACTTCTGAGGAAAAAGTTGTCTCCAAAATATAGCTGAACATGCACATACAGCTAAAAAAAAATTCTGTCCCTGTACAACCCATTGCAACTAATAGTCATTGCTTTCTTGCAGGGTAACCTTGGAGACCTTGGTCGCCTGCTGATGCAGGGGTCGTTCAGTGTGTGGGCAGAGCATAAGAGAGGTCACGTGAAGGTAATGGAGCTTGCAAGGTTTAAGCCCATGCAGAGACACCTGTTCCTGCATGAGAAAGCACTACTCTTCTGCAAGAGACGAGAAGAGAGTGGGGAGGGATACGAGAAAGCCCCTTCCTATAGCTTCAAACAGGAGCTCAGCGTGAGTATGTGTGGGAGGTAGCAATAGTCTTGGGCATAGAGAGAGTGTGTCAGCCTTCTTTAAGTATACTGTACAGCATATTTACTGAGTAATAATACTAAGCTAAATACACTGCCTGGCCAAAAAAAAAAGTTGCATACTCGAATATTGCGTTGGGCTGCCTTTAGCTTTGATTATGGCACGCATTCGTCGTGGCATTGTTTCAACAACCTTATGCAACGTCACAACATTTATTTCCATCCTGAGTTGCATACATTTTTGGCCGAGATCTTGAATGGATGATGGGAGAGTCGAACCAATCCGTAAAGTCTTCTCCAACACATCCAAAAGACTTTCAATGGGGTTAAGGTCAGGACTCTGTGTTGGCCAATTCATGTGGAAAAATGATTCCTCATGCTCCCTGAACCACTCTTTCACAATTTAAGCCTGATGAATCCTGGCATTGTCATCCTGGAATATGCCTGTGCCGTCAGGGAAGAAAAAATCCATTGATGGGATAACCTGGTCATTTAGTACATTCAGGTAGTCAGCTGACTTCATTTTATTGCCGCATAATGTTGCTGAGCCTAGACTTGACCAACTGAAGCAACCCCAGATCATAACACTGCCTCCAGAGGCTTGTACAGTGGGCACTATGCATGACGAGTACATCGCTTCATGCACTTCCCTTCTTACCCTTTCGTGCCCATCGCTTTGGAATAGGGTAAATCTGGACTCATCAGAACACATTACCTTTTTCCTTTGCTCCACAGTCCAATCTTTATGCTCCCTAGCAAATTTAATTCGTTTTTTCCGATTAGCCTCAGTAACAGGTGGCTTTCTTGTGGCCACACAGCTGTTTTGTCCCAATCTTGTAAGTTCTCGTCGCATTGTGTGTGTGGAAATGCTTTTACTTTCACTATTAATCATAGCCGTGTGTTCTACTGTCGATTTTTTGCAGTGTGACTTCATCAAGTGTTTAGTGATCTCCGATCACGATCATTCAAGATTTTTTTCTGACCACATTTCTTCCTTGTAGCTGACGGTTTACCACTATCCTTCCAGGTTTTACTAATGCGTTGGACAGTTCTTAACCCAGTTCCAGTGATTTCAGCAATCTCCTTAGTTGTTTTCTTTACTTGATGTAGGCCAATAATTTGCCCCTTCTGAAACACAGTAACATCTTTTCCACGACCACGGGCTATGTCTTCCGACATGGTTGTTTTAGAAATGAGAAGCTACACACTGGATCAGTTAGGGTTAAAATAATTGTTGCCAGCTGAAATGTATTAAAAACTGCAATAATGATCCAGTCATAGGCTCTAAAGTATCTGCTTATTTAAATCCAAATGGCGACTTTTTTTTTTGGCCAGGCAGTGTATTTTCCAAGTAATTGGTGACCTCATTCTGATAGGTCACTGCTCTTCTGTTGCACTCTGTGCCGGTTTTCTAAATAGTGAGTTTAATTAAATGGGAGGTACTTAAGGCATAAATTATGATTTTGGTTGGTCTGAAGAATCTTGACTTTCCTCAATATTCTGCATCCAAATTAGCTTCAGTTAGCATCTTGCAAATATCTTTTTCCTGAAGTGACATTTTGTTTAAAAAACAAATGCATTATTTCATTAATTATCATTGGGTCTTTTTTCATGAGAATTGTAGTGGGCATTAAAAAGGGCAAAAAGTGTATTTAATATTTTGTCCAAAAAAACAAACTTTTGAGAAAAGTTTCACATCAAAACCGAAAAGTTATGACAATTTTTGTGGTGTCTTTCACTTTTGAGATCAATTTGTGCACATTAATATGTCTGATTTGCATATTGTAAACATTTAAATTGGTTAAGCCACAACAAATTTTTTTTTTTTTTTTTTTTTTACTTTCTATGGCAAAGTTTTATTTTGATAAAAGTAAAAAAAAAATAGCATAGTACCTATCTTTAGTTAAATTCTTCTGTCTCTTTTGTGTTCTCTTTTCTGTCTGTATTAGATGAGTGCTATTGGAATAACAGAGCATGCTAAAGGGGACAGCAAGAAGTTTGAGATCTGGTCCAGTTCAAGGGATGAGGTATACACAGTACAGGTGAGTATAGGAGTGTGGGTGTTTGTGTCTGGCGGTGGAGGACTAATATAGAGACTTTAAGTTCAAATTTATGTTACATGTGTTAAGTGTGCACTAACCAAATGTCACATCTTGGGTTTATATACACTAGCGGCCAAAAGTTTGGAATAATGTACAGATGTTGCTCTTATGGAAAGAAATTGGTACTTTTATTCACCAAAGTGTTATTTAACTGATCATAGTGTATAGTCAGGACATTAATAACGTGAAAAATTACTATTACAATTTGAAAAAAAAAAAATTAAACTACTTCAAAGAGTTCTCATCAAAAAATCCTCCACATGCAGCAATGACAGCTTTGCAGATCCTTGGCATTCTAGCTGTCTGTTTGTCCAGATACTCAGGTGACATTTCACCTCACGCTTCCTGTAGCACTTGCCATAGATGTGGCTGTCTTGTCTTGTCTCACGCACCTTACAGTCTAGCTGATCCCACAAAAGCTCAATGGGGTTAAGATCCATATCACTGTTTTCCAGTTATTAGCTTTCAGCAGTGTTTGATATAATGGCAAATGATTTCTAGTACCAAATTAGCAATTTAGCATGATTACTCAAGGATAAGGTGTTTGAGTGATGGCTGCTGGAAATGGGGCCTGTCTAGATTTGATCAAAAATGACTTTTTTCAAATAGTGATGGTGCTGTTTTTTTACATCAGTAATGTCCTGACTATACTTTGTGATCAGTTGAATGCCACTTTGGTGAATTAAAGTACCAATTTCCTTCCGAAACAGCAAAATCTGTACATTATTCCAAACTTTTGGCCACCAGTGTATATGTCTCTCTGTGATTTATGTGGTCATGTAGGCCATGTCTGAGGAGGTTAAGACCATCTGGGTGACAGAAATACGGAAACTTCTAACAGGACAGCTGGAGGCCTGCAAAGGTAAGAGGTTGGTTTTTAGGATTGTTTTGAAATTAACAGTAGGCAAAGGGGTTAATTATATGAAATGCATTTCAAACGATGACTTTTCAAAATACAAATCTAACACAAAGGTACGTACATTTTTATTATGCAGAGGCAAGACAACAGAGGCCTCCTGATCAGTTCACCTCAGATACCAGCTCAACTAACAGGTACACACACACACACTCTCAACTACAGTTTAAAGATAATTTGAACAAATTACACAACATGAAATTCATGATGTCATTAGACTGGTGAGAAATGATAGTAATCTTAGGAGTGGAGGAGTGGAGAAACAGAAGACTGAGGAAGAAAGAGGCAAAGAACTTGAGAATATCCCTGAACCCAGAATGACAGAGAGAACAAAGGGTAAGGGGAAAAAATATTATTTGGAATGAGCTTCCTGCCTATTAAAGGTATAAAAAATGAAAATTGTGCCATCATCTACTCATCGTCATGTCATTTTTCTTTGTCTATGGAAAACAAAAGGAGATATTTAGCAAAATGTCCAAGCTGCTTTTCCATTTTAATTGAACTATCCTACTTCTTTCTGTTTCTTTGGTGGATTACAGGGTCTTCTTGCAGCTCTGAGACAAAACCAAAACGACAGGATATCCGGAGTGACCCCACACCTTTAGGTGACCTATTTCAACATTCTGAAAATCAAACATGGACTTCCTTTGTTCTTGATATCTGCTCCCCTGATAGATTTTAAAATAAAAATAGAAAATTCCAGATGTTAAAAATAACTGCTTCATTGTCACCAAGGGACCAAAGTGAACCTTATGCAGAGCTCTGTAAGGAATAAAGGCAGAATAATTACGGACTGTTAAAGGAATAGTTCACCCAAAATGAAAATTCATCATCATTTACTCATTTACATTTACCTGATGTTATTCCAAGCTGGTATGACTTTCTTTCTTCTGTGGAACACAAAAGGAGACTTTTTGAAGAAAGTTTAATACTGCCCTTTTCCATTTTGTACTATGAAATCACACACTGACCAGACTGTCAAGCTCCAAAAAGGTCAAAAAGGCAATACAAAAGTGTCAACATTATATTAGATGTCTCCTTTGTGTTCCACAGAAGTCATACGGGTTTAGAACAGCATTAGAGTTTGTAAATGCTAACATAATTTACATTTTTGAGTGAACTAACCTTTTTTTACCATTATTTTTTGGAAAGGCAAGAACAGAATGGATGCCATTCCTGACATTATGGTATTTTTGGCACTTATGTAGAGGCACTTAAGGAGACAGGTGTACCTCAGGGCATGTGGCATGCTGAGAAATAACTAAAAAGCAAAACACGTTCTGATTGGTTATTTTCCTCTCAGAAACAGGGGCACACCCTAACTTGGGCGGAGTCAGGTGGTTCAGTACATCAAGCCTGTTTCAGAGTCGTAGGAGAGGTACACATACTGAGTACACACGTATATGCACATGCACGCATACTCTGACGAGGTTTTAATAGGGTAGCATGTGCTTTTAGGTTGTGTGTGTGTCTCATCTGATGCTTTCTAAAAGGTGCTGACTTGTCCTAGATTATCAACCACATCTGCCTCTTTAAAAGAATATCCGGGGTTCAAAACAGCAACTGTAACGTACTGTTGATTACCACAGACCATAATTTTAATTAAACTTAATTTTAAACTCATTATTATGGACTTCCATTGTAAGTGCATTACTGTAAACACAATTTTACTTGTTTTTTCATGATGAGGGATGAGTCAAAATTATTTTCTGTGATAACTGACAGCATGCCATAGATGCTGCTTATAGAGATTAACTTATATTGCACCTGGAACATTCCTATTGACACACACAGACACACATGCAAACATGCATACGCTCTCTCTCTCTCTCTCTCTGTGGTCTGGGAAATGTTCACCAGTCTGTCTCCTGTCACGGTAAGGTTTCAGTGGTTGTTTAGTTTCTTTGTCACATCTACATGGCACTTATTGAGTTCACTTGCCCAGCAAAACAAACTTACAAAATCTAACTGTACCTTTTTTTACCCTGTGCCATATAGTTCACCCAAAAATTAAAATTTTGTCATCATTTACTTACCCCCGTATTGCTCAAAACCTGTTTGACTGTCCTTCTTCCATGGAACACAAATGGAGGTGTTAGGCTATTTGTTAACAGCTTCAGTCACCATTCAATTTCATTGCATGGAAAAAAGATACTATGAAAGTGAATGTTGACTGAAGCTGTCAGTCCTTAACATTCTGCCTAATACAGTATATAAGACATGAGGGTGGCTAAATGATAACTGAATTTTTATTTTGGGTGAACTATCCTTATAAATCTGAACATATTTTTCTCTCACTTCTTTCATGTTCCTCTGTCTGCTCTTTTCTCAGGTTGGTCTAAAGGATCTCTCTCTCTGGATGCCTCTATGGAGCATGATGGGTACTTTAGTGCTGAGGAGCAGATGACCTCAGACCCAGAGGAGGAGAGGGAAGAGAAGCTGGTATGAGACCACATCTGTTTTTCACAGTCAGTCTTTCAGAGATCTAAAGGGTGTCATGTTTCAAGCATTAACTCTTGATTTCAGTGTGAAGATGAACCACAGTCTATGAGGATAGCAGAGGAGATCCAGGGTTCTGAAGAGACTGAGAATTCTGAGAAATGAGAGTGTGTTTGTGTTTGTACGGGGGGGGGCTATGTGCAATCAGTGTACAGCATATAAAGTGGCTACAAAAAGTATTTGGACACTTAATCCACTGTTAAAAATGTACAGTATAAATGTCATTGCATTATATGCAAACTAGTGTACACAAGTGGCATTTATTTTACAAAAAGATAGCACACTTTTCACAAAAATAAGTTTCTTAGATTTTAAATGATGAAACAATATGGTTCAAAATTAAGGCAAAAAGTATTTGGACATTTCTGGTTGTCAAACATTAGTGGAACATGCATAGTTTATGTGTCAACTTGTGTGAACCTGTGTGAACTTGAGGGGAATTGACTTCATACATCCACTAAAAATGTTTGAGAAAAGGTCTAGCATACTGTAATTTGTTTGCAAATGACAATTTTGTTATTAAATGCAATGACATTTAAAAATTTAAGTTTCCTTAATTGTCTGAATACTATTTGGGGCTACTATACACTTTATTTCATGTGAAAAAAAAATCTCTTGAAAAGAGGAAAATGGGAGATTTAAAGGGGACATGACATGACATCAACTGTGCGGAATCAAATGTTCCTTGATCATGACATATAAGAGGTTTCAGAACTCAAAACTTCCTCCTCACTGCAAAAAGAGCATTTGTTGAAACCAAGCTGCCAAAATGCCTCATTCTCTACTTCCTCCACATTGTGATGTCACACTGTGGTAGAAATTTGCATCTGACCACCTCCATAACAACACATCAACTCCTACTTTACCTTATAACTTAAGTAGCCCTGCCCAGTAGTGGTGAGCAGTGAGCAGTGAGATGGCAAGGAGAGAGCAGGACATCCAAGAGCCAATCATAACAGTGGGTGTTTACTGTCAAGTCTTAAAGGAGATACAACACCAAAACCGAGTGTTTCTGACAGAGGGTCAGAATGAGGGTAGAAAATAATTATATTTTACAAATTTATTATTATATTATTATTAAAAAAAGGCGTGCCATAACCCCTTTAAAACATCTACTTTCAAGTTCTGTGTACTCTTAAAAGTAAAGGTTCCAGTTAGAGCCAATAGGAGCCAATTAAAGCATGATGCTGAAGGAGAACCTTATTCTCCTACTAACAACTTACTCTACCACAACAAACTTCTCTAGTTCTTCAGAAAGCCATATACAGTATGTGCTGGTGCTTGAAAGAACCCAGAAACCAATACACTGACCAAAGTCCCTTTCAAGGCAAGTCAGTCCACTGGGTGGCCATGTTGAGAATGCTTCCGGGCAGATATTTTCTGTGGGGACAACCGGTGTCATGATAAATTGAGTCCGCCTGGTAAATCGAGTCCCCATGGGGGTAAACGTTTATAATGCCTGAGCAAAAACCTATCATGCTATCATGATAGCATGTCATTGAAGTCTAGGCTAACTGAAAAACACAAACAACAACACATCTTTAATTTCACAATCTATAACTTCAGTTATATACTATTATGTGTAACTTATGGTTTAAAAGTCATTAAATGTCATATTTTCAAAGTTATATTGACACACATCATAAAATGATTTTAAAGGACTTCTACTCAGGCAGTGAATATAGTACCCATTAATAGGTCCCTCAACCAATGGAATTGCTTTGACATCAGAGGGAGGCCCGATTTTAATGGGGGACTTGATTTCTCACAACACCGGCATAAAAGTACAGCTCACTGGTATCATAAATTGTACTTCTTCAGCTCAGATCACGCTAAAAATTATATTTTTCTGACTGGTCCAGCTAATGTGCGTGTGCGTTCTCGAGTTAACTGACAGACAATGTCTGTATCTAAAAGGTGATTGGCTCTTTAACCTTTAAGGCAGGACTTCCTTTTCTACATCTGCCATATTAGGTGTTCCAATTTCTCCCATTCATCTTGGGCTACATAGTCTCTGACACTGACTAACCTATAGTGTAACATTAAAAACTTTTTGGCCTTCCAAAAAAAAAAAAAAAAACATATACAGTGAAAAAAGACTAGTGAAAGAAGAATGTTCTTTGCTGAAGGTATAGATGAACCTTTATTTTTAAGTGTATAATCTTAAAGAGAAAGCACCAAAATAATGCATTCCACTGAAAATCCTGTGCCAGTGCTTTACATACTGTCTCATAAAAAGCTGTGATACAAGTTTCATATCCCTTAACCCTTATACCGTTAGTAAAATATGCCACAGTGATGGTGTCCATACTGGGATATGGCATGTCTATTGTCAAGTCCTGTGATTATCTGTGTGAATGCATGTAAACAGTTGTATTATCTGTGTGTTCAATCAATGCAGGAAACTAGGGCCGACATGTTAACAAGCATATCATAAAGTTGAAGTCAGAGGTTTACAAGTTTACATTACAATTTTTTAACCCCTCCACAGATTTCATATTAGCAAACTATAGTTTTGGCAAGTCATTTAGGACATCTACTATGTGCATGACACAAGTAATTTTTCCAACAGTTGTTTACAGACAGATTGTTTCACTTTTAATTGACTACATCACAACTCCAGTGGGTCAAAGTTTACATACACTAAGTTAACTGTGCCTAAGCAGCTTGGAAAATTCCAGAAAATGATGTCAAGCCTTTAGGCAATTAGCCAATTAGCTTCTGATAGGCTAATTGGAGTCAACTGGAGGTGTACCTGTGGATGTATTTTAAGGCCTACCTTCAAACTCAGTGCCTCTTTGCTTGACATCTTGGGAAAATCAAAAGAAATCAGCCAAGACCTCAGAAAAAAAATTGTGGACCTCCACAAGTCTGGTTCATGCTTAGGAGCAATTTCCAAATGCCTGAAGGTACCACGTTCATCTGTACAAACAATAGTACGCAAGTATAAACACCATGGGATCACGCAGCCATCATACCATTCAGGAAGGAGACACATTCTGTCTCCTAGAGATGAACATAGTTTGGTGCAAAAAGGGCTAATCAATCCCAGACCAACAGCAAAGGACCTTGTGAAGATTCTGGAGAAAACAGGTAGAAAAGTATCTATATCCACAGTAAAATGAGTCCTATATCGACATAACCTGAAAGGCTGCTCAGCAAGGAATAAGCCACTGCTCCAATACCGCCATAAAAAAGCCAGACTACAGTTTGCAAGTGCACGTGGGGACAAAGATCTTACTTTTTGGAGAAATGTCCTCTAGTCTGTTGAAACAAATATTAAACTGTTTGGCCATAATGATTATCGTTATGTTTGGAGGAAAAAGGGTGAAGCTTGCAAGCCGAAGAACACCATCCCAACCATGAAGCATTGGGGTGGCAGCATCATGTTGTGGGGGTGCTTTGCTGCAGGAGGGACTGGCACACTTCACAAAATAGATGGCATCATGAGGAAGGAAAATGATGTGGATATATACTTCATGTGGATGAAGCAACATCTCAAGACATCAGCCAGGAAGTTAAAGCTTGGTTGCTAATGGGTCTTCCAAATGGACAGTGACCCCAAGCATACCTCCAAATGTGTGGCAAAATGGCTTAAGAACAACAAAGTCAAGGTACTGGAGTGGCCATCAGATAGCCCTGACCTCAATCCGAAAGAAAATTTGTGGGCAGAACTGAAAAAGCGTGTGCGAGCAAGGAGGCCTACAAACCTGACTCAGTTACACCAGTTCTGTCTGGAGGAATGGGCCAAAATTCCAGCAACTTATTGTGAGAAGCTTGTGGAAGACTACCCAGAACATTTGACCCAAGTTCAACAATTTATAGGCAATGCTACCAAATACTACCAAATTGTATGTAAACTTCTGACCCACTGGGAATGTGATGAAAGAAATAAAAGCTGAAATAAATAATTCTCTCTACTATTATTCTAACATTTCACCTTTTTAAAATAAAGCAGTGATCCTAACTGACCTAAGACAGGGAATGCTTTCTACGATTAAATGTCAGGAATTGTGAAAAAATGAGTTTAAATATATTTGGCTAAAGTGTATGTAAACTTCTGACTTCAACTGTATATGCAGATGTTGTTTCTCAAAGTGACTGTGATCACCCTGTGCCATTTGTACTGAATGTAGAATTGTATGTTTACAGATCCATCTTATTTTATATGTGAATGTTAAAAATAAAACTATCATTGACTATTTTTGTCTGTTTTATTGCTGGAAAGGGGGAGGCTTGGTTTAGTTATTAAATGTAATAAGTGAGCCCAACCATAATTTTTGGGCCAAATTATTTAAAACATTTAAAATATTTTGGTAACACTTAATATTAATATATATTGCAATCTATCATATAATATATTGTACAATTGTAATGTAGTTGTTATTCATGTTCTCATGTATTCAAAACAAATATGAACAAAGGCCTAAATTAAATTTTAAATATAGTCTAACTTGGCTCACAAAGTATATTTCTAACCATTTGAATGTACATTAATAACCTGTTAAGCATTTTAAAATTTAATAATGTTAAAATGAACGTTATTCGTGAAAGTGTTGGGCATTTACAGTAATAGGTTTGAATGTGTTGTAGCTAGAAAGCATCAGTAGGCTGAAGTACTGGGCTCAGAAGAAATGGGCGGAGCTTAATGTGGTGAACGGTATGACGCTCTTACAAGCAAAGGAAATCGAAACTGTTGTTTGCCAGTTGACTTACCAGTCGCTTGTACATGTGAAGACACATAGCACAACATGGGGTCGGATCAGTATCGAGCACCATGCAAAATGATGTGTGTACTGTGCCAGAAATCAGACGAAACCGAAATTACCGGCGCTCTTTCATCCAAAGAGAACATTTCAGCTCATCAAAACTGTTTGGTGAGTGAATTTTAATATGGATATCTCTCTTACACAAATAAACAGCAATATTATTAGTAGTGCTTGCTCCCTCTCGTCACTCACTGTTTTTGCTACAGACATGAATGCTCTGGGGACCAGAAATGTTCGTAATAATGTAATAACCTACATTGCTCAATTTGTATTTACCATACCATGCTGGTGAAAAAAATTACAATTCACAAGACGATTTAGGTTATTTTAAATGCAAAATATTGGATAAAAAATTTTTAAAAAAAGATAATGTTTTTCAGAAGTAAATAGTACGAATATCATTAGTTAACGGTGAAAATGTATATTACTTTTAACAAGACAAAACATGTACAATCGGTAACCACTTTATTAGGTTCACCTGTACACCTACTTATTCATGCTATTATCTAATCAGCCAATCGTGTGGCAGCAGTGCAATGCATAAAAGCATGTAGATAGGGGTCATGAGCTTTAGTTAACGTTCACATTAACCATCAGAATGGGGAAAATTTTGATCTCAGTGATTTCAACCATGGCATGATTTTTGGGGCAAGACAGGCTGGTTTGAGTATTTTTGTAACTGCTGATCTGCTGGGATTTTCACACACAACAGTCTCTAGAATTTCCTCAGAATGGTGCCAAAATCAAAAAAACATCCAGTGAGCAGCAGTTCTGTGGACGGAAATGCCTTGTTGATGATAGAGGTCAAAGGAGAATAGCCAGACCGGTTTGAGCTGACAGACAGGCTACAGTAACTCGGATAACCCCTCTGTACAATTGTAGTGAGCAGAATAGCATTTCAGAATGAACAACATGTACACCTTGTTCTCGACGGATGGGCTAAAACAGCAGAAGACCACGTTGGGTTCCACTTCATTCAGCCAAGAACGGAAAGCTGAGGCTGCAGTGGGCACAGGCTTACCAAAACTGGACATTTAAAGACTGGAAAAACATAGCCTGGTTTGTTTAATCTGGATTTCTGCTGAAGTACACAGATGGTAGGACCACTTCAGCTTTCTGTTCTTGGCTGACAGAAGTGGAACCCAACATGGTCTAATGCTGTTGTAGCCCATTCGCCAACATGTTGTGCATTCTGAGATGCTATCTGCTAACTACAGTTTGTACAGAGCGGTTATCTGAGTGACTGTAGCCTTTGTCAGCTCGAACCATTCTGGCCATTCTCTGTTGACCTCTCTCATCAACAAGGTGGTTCTGTCCGTAGAACTGCCCCTCACTGGATGTTTTTTGTTTCTGGCACAATTCTGAGTAAATTCTAGAGACTGTTGTGTGTGAAAATTCCAGGAGATCAGCAGTTACAGAAATACTCAAACCAGCACATCTGGCACCAACAATCATGCCACGGACGAAATCACTGAGATCACATTTTTCCTCATTCTGATGGTTGATGTGAACATTAACTGAATCTCCTGGCCTGTATCTACATGATTTTATGCACTGCACTGCAGCCACATGATTGGCTGATTAGATAATCACATGAATATGTAGGTGTAGGTGAACCTAATAAAGTGGTCGGTGAGTGTATTTTACGGAAAATTATTGTTAAAATGGTGGTGAAATAATAATTGGGCATTCCCAGAAGTCACATTTTATTTTATATATTGAAATAGTTATGTTTCTTCATCAGCTTTGTACATTGGGGTTTTAGACTATATGTTGTTTTGTTAATGTTCTGTGCATTATTTTAGTGTGTTTTAATGTAACCTATGTAAAGTAGGGATGTGTGAGACTAGTCGACTAAACGGTTCTGATGCTGCTAGTCCACACTGGAATTACTAGTCGGTTAATATTTCCCCCCATTAAACTGATCATAATTTTTACACATTTATCTTTGGCTTTATATTTTTACAGAGACTACACTTATATTACTGTCATATTAATGTTACATATTTTAAATAGAATTAATAATACAAATATTATTTAAAAAAGAGGAGCAGATACAGAGTTTAATTTCACCTCAGACTGCGCGTGCTTCTTCCCTCTCTCACTCGCTGCGCGCGCAGGAAAACGTCCTCTCGCTAGACAAGCAAACTAAGCAAAGTAGTAATGAAATCACTTCGGTGGTGGTGCAGGAAGTGGGTTTCTGAAACGCTGGGTAACAAGTCACTATGGATGTTTTCACATTTGAGTCTTTAAATCTGTGCATGCTTGTACGTTATTTTTCTGCTGTGCAGGCTTTTTCAAGCGCAGGATAGACGCCTCAGGTGAGTTAAGTACCGTCTTTCACCGGACCAAGTCGACAAAATTATGGTTTTTATTAAGTAGCCTAGAAAATAACTGTTTTAGGCTTGATATGCCATTTTTTAATCTGCTGATTAAGAAGGCTATTTTCAACAAGGTGCCGACTGTTGAATGGGTTAAACTATATTTGATTCTGTGTATAAGTCATGTTTAGAATACATTAGGTTTATTGTAGGCTACATCACAGGCCCATTTTTTTCTATCCTATAGCTCCTTTTTTTTTTTTTTTTTAAACTGCTACTGTTATTGGTTACCGTTCTTTACCGAACAGCTCAATGATCAATGGTAAATGCACGACTGCACGTCGTGAAATACGCGCAACTTTTCAGAGCGTTTTTCTCTCTCTCATAGATTTGGCTTAGTCTAACTGTTAATTATTTTCAACAATGTCCTGACTGTTTTAATATGTTAAGTAACTTGGTGATTTCGGTTTAGAACAGGCTTTTAATGGTTGTTCCATTGATCCTGCTCTATTCATTCAATTGTTTTCATTAAATATATCTATTAAATATTTGCAAACGTTGATTCAGTGAATGTGTGTCATGTTCTATATTTAATGTACAATGATCGTAATTCAAGGCGAGGACGTCGCAGATAAATGCCCCTTTCCAGTGGAATTTAGCATCGGATTTGGAATAGATTAAGTATTTTAAATGGGTCGCATAAACACAATTTTTTTTTTTTTTTTTTTTTTTTACTGTTTTCTGAAGGTTGGTTTCTCTTTAGACTAGTCGACTAGTCGGTTACAAAACTTCCGTTTAAACGACAGTCAAATTAGTCGTAGCGCACATCACATGTAAAGGCTAATGTTATTTTGATTTTGTGTGGATGACACTTCTTCCAGTAGGTTGGTACATTAACATTATGATAGCCCTGTAAAGTATATGATTGTGAACTGTAAAACATACAGGCACCAAAATGCCATTCCTTCAATGCAAAAACATTGTTACTGTATTTTTACAGTAAATTTCTGCCAACCACAGCTGCTAGCATTTTTTAACCATAAAGGGATAGGAGTAGTTCACCCAAAAATGAAAATTCTCTTATAACTTTCTCACCGCATCTCATATGTGTATGACTTTCTTTCAAGAACACAAATTAAGATTTTTAGAAGATTGTATCAGCTCTGTTGGTCCTTTCAATGCAAGTGAATGGTGTCCAGAACTTTGAGGCTCCAAAAAGCACATAAAGGCAGCTTAAAGTAATCCATAAGACTCCAGTGGTTTAAACAGTCTTCTGAAGTGATAGGCCTATTAATGGTGCTTATGAGAAACAGATCAAAAGTCCTTTTTTACAATAAATTATCCTCCCTGCCCAGTAGGTGGCGATATGCACGAAGAATGCAAATTACCAAAATACAAGAAGAATGTGAAAGTGAAAGTGGAGATTTATAGTAAAAAATGACTTAAATATTGATCTGTTTCTCACCCACACTTATATCACTTCTGAAGAAATAGATTTAACCACTGAAATGTTACGGATTACTATTATGCTGCCTTTTTTGCTATTTGGAGCTTAAAAATTTTGGTACCCATTCATATGCATTCTGAGGATCAATAGAACTGAGATATTCTTCTAAAAAGCTTTGTTTGTGTTCAGCAGAAGAAAGAAAGTCATACACATCTGGGATGTCATGAGGGTGAGTAAATGATGAGAGAACTACTGCAGATTTTTTATTTATTTTTAACAGTGTAGGTTGGTCTCTTTTGACATGGGCTTGTAAGCAAACACCTAGCAACCACCCAGAATAGCTTAGCAACCACTTAGCAACACCCTGGCAGCCACCCATAACAGACAAATTTCAACACACCTTTTGTCCAAGTAGCCTATCATTTCTATCTGACTTTATCAAATATTGGAATGTGTTCATACCTTTCTGCATTACACAAGCAAGAAAGTTGGTTTTACACTGTTATAAGTGATTAGTTTCAGACAGGAAAAGCTCATCAGATCCATGTGTTCATTTTTCTTTGTCCTCAGTTGTTTGCATCAGGAATCTACTGCAAGAACTCGCCCACCTATGATGACCTGTTTGGATTTGCTGTAGATGATGTAAAGCAAGAGCTGAGGAGAGGAAAGAGATTAGTGCGTATCAGTAAAAAAAGCATGCACAAACACACTATCAATGCCTCTGAAATGTCATCACTCTCATCCAAGTTTTTACTAATGTACCTATGAATTTTTTCTCCATGTTATAGATGTTACATTTATAACTAAATGCAATAGATACTAACAAAGTGTAAATACAGGCAGGACCTTACATTCACAGGGTCTGGACAACATTTTTATAGCCTATACATTTAACATGTTAATTACATATTGATGTGTGTCTTTTTTTTTTTTTCAAAGTTGAAATACTTTCTCCTACTCCAGTTTATGTGTAGAGACAACTGTAAGTAAGCCATTCGTAGGTTGATTTCCCGAGAAGTCTAAATACTCTGGACATGTTGAACTTTCTTTTTTGTGAAAACCTCGCCCTGGTTATTATAGTCTCAATATAGCAACAATGACTCAACCAAAGGCATGAGTTTGTCAAGGGACTGCCTGCTGACCAGATGGGTGTTTGGGAAATCTTTATAATATTTTCAATTCTGTTAGTGGCACACAAATGACACACTTTAGCTCTTCACCACCAAGCGCATGAAATTTGAAATTTATCTGTATTACTCAGCACAGTGTATGTAATTACACTATTATATGAACACTCTTATGTAGAGAGTGGAGTGTTGAGATCCTTTGAAAATTCGGTTCAACATTTTGGAATTCCCAGATCTCAGTTCTTTAGATATTTACAGCTGCGCCACCTGCTGTGTACTATTTTTGGGAGTAGCATACATAGTAGCATACACCCCCCTAAAACAGCAGATACTCTGGGAGTGGTGATTACTGCTTTTGGAAAAGGTCATGAGGCATCAGTGTATTACTCCCTGCTAATTCAGAGTCTGGGGGACGGAGCTTTAACTTCTGTCAAGAGATTATGGGAGAAAGATTTAAACTTGGTATTGGAGGAGGGAGTGTGGGCTAGGATTCTAAAAAACGTCAAGTCTGCATCTAGAGATGTAAGGGTGTGCCTTATGCAATTTAAGATTTTACATCGATTCTATTGGACCCCCTATAGATTGTATTGGCTTGGTCTTAAAGACACACCCATCTGCTGACAATGCCAATCAGAAGACGGGGACACATCCCATGTTTTTTGGGGATGTGTTAAGATCTAAGAGTTTTGGTTGAGGGTTCAGAGCTTCGTATGTGAAGTGGTTGACACTCGGTTTTTGTGTGTTTTGGGGGATGGGGCGGTCCTGCATGTGGGTGATAAATATATGGAGAGCTGGGTCCTGACCGGTGTGATGATTGGCAGGTCACCTGGTGCGCCCTCGTTTCGTGAGTGGTGCGTCGAGTTGGGCAGGGTGGCTGCGTTTGAGGAGATGGTGTATAGAAGGCTGGATAACATGGATATTTACACCTCTCGGGGAGGGGCAGCGGAGATTATTTATTTATTTATCCTTTATTTTGTATTTTATTTTTATAAAATAAATATTTTTATCTAAATATTTTCTGTTTTAATGTCTATTTGTGTGTCTTTTTCAGTTGACTTTTGACCAAGTGGGGGTCGGGGGGTTACTGTTCGGGGAAGGAAAAAAAAGAGTTATGATTTCATGTGGTTTGATGTTGCATTTTCGGTTATGTCTATGTGATTTGCTGCATGGAATCAATACAAATTGTAAAAAAAAAAAAAAAAAAAAAACAGAAACACTTGTATTCTGGTGCTGTTATTCAACTGTAATTGCTTTGTTGTTAAATACAGAGATGCCCACACTGTGGGAAACTGGGCGCTACAGCAGGATGTGATGTAAAGCGTTGTAAGTACTCGTACCATTATCCCTGCGCCATAGAGGCCCATGGCAGAGCCATTGAAGACATTGCTAAAGGAAGTTATAAGTAAGATGAAAGAATCTCTTATCACTTATTTTTTCATATATGACCATTAAATGAAGTTTAACAGTAGTAAAATAATCTGTATTTCCTTTTTAGATTGTTCTGTAAAAAGCATGATCCACAAGCCAACAGAACAAGTAAGTGTTTACCTGTAAATTTTGAATTCAGACACAATCAATTTTATAGCGATGTGCAAAAGACAGATTGAAAATACAGCCTCACATCTGCACTGATCAACGCTGAAATGTGATTCCTTTAGTGTACCTTTCTGTCCAGAGTTGTTCGTTTGTTTATTACCCAATTAAGTTACATTAGGACATAAGTCAAATTTAAAGGTGAAATATTAAGGTCTTCTATTTGAACGTTATCGTCCTAAATTTATTGGATTTATTTTTTTAAATAATAACTATTTTTCACATTCTCTGAAGTGTAGCAAGACTACATAGTTGGTGTTTGTGTGTTTGATAGGTTCAGTAAATTCCTCAACATCTAGTCCTAATCCCTCAAGATATGTATCAGCTGACAGTAATGGACGAATGCTTGAAAAGGTCAGCATGCACACGCACGCTTAAACCCCAGCTTTCTTAACATAAACACATACATTGACTTTTCCCTAACCACACTACAAAGTTCATAGATACTGTATATCGCAAAACATCACAGCACTGTACTGAAGATAAATGAACATCACATTTTGGTTACAAAGTGAAAGTTGATTCTTTCTTTATTTAATGACAGAGTGAATCCAATTCATCTACAGGGTGAGTATGCTGTGTGTGTGTGTGTGTGTGTGTGTGTGTGTGTGTGTGTGTGTGTGTGTGTGTGGCCTCAACTGTTTTAATCACAGAATATTGTCACATAAATAATTACAAATAATGTGATTATTACAGATGGTCTTTTGTGTGGCATCTTTCAGGTCATCAGAAAAGGGATTTCCCAGCATGAAGAAGAGGAAGCTGACTGTAACATTCATAGGTTCCGGTAATTGTTTTCTTTTATTATTATATTTTATTGAAAAGCCCCAATAACACTGTAAAACCTGATAACCCATTTCAGTTACGGGCAGTAGAGAGTTGTTTATTGGTCAACAAAAGGATAAAGGATAGTTCTTTGCATGTCGATGACAGATATTGTAAATAGACTATTACACTATACATGTGTCTTTATCTTAGATGATGAAAATCAGACCGCCATTGACTCCATGTTTGCTCCAGTCGAGTCAGATCTGGATGACAGTACACCCCCAAAAGAGCACAATGTGAGTTTTTTTTTTTAATGATAAAATCAGACTTTATATTTAGATACCATTAATCAGACTGCGTCTGTCTCTGTACACACCAAGCTTCGTAGCTTTAAGGTCAGATTTCAGACTTATCCAGATTCACGAGGGAAACCCTATATGTGACCATTTGGTATTGGTTTTAGTGAAATCTGGTCAGTTCAGAAAGAAAGTACACACAGCTTTGATCAGAGTGAAAATCAGGCAGCCATGACCCTGCTCAAAACTGTCTGGGCCCATTCTATACAAATTTACACCACTTTATAACAGTCAATGTTAATAAAGCAGAATACAAGTAGAATTTGGTAAAATAGAAACCAAATATCAGTTGTAGGTAAAGCTAAATAACATAGATGAGATAATAGTTTACATGCTATACATAAATTATACATAAAAGTTTCAGATTGAGAGATGATAGGCCTCAGGGGGAGCAACTGCGGAATTGTACCAACATTAAGGCAGTGATGGACATTTTACCTGCATTGTGCTAAGATACAGATCAGATTCTATTATCAGAAAGATATGACCTTGCCAGAATTAATTTTGAAGAAAAGTTGACAAACTTGGATAAATTATTTTGCAGATTATATTACTGACCTTTTATTTGTTTATTTTTTTGTATTTTGTTTACAGAGTGAATTTGATTCACCAACAAGGTGAGTGCAGTGCCTGTGTTTGTGTGTCCTCAACTAAACTATAGTCACAGAATACTGTCAACCTAATAACCACTGTTATGTTATTATCATAGATGATGTCGTGTTTGTGTTCTTTTAGGTCACCAGAAGTGGAAACACCACGAAGGAAGAAAACAAAGTTGTTTCGCAAAACAGGCCTTGCATACTCAGGTATATATTTAAGCCACAATAAAAAGACCCCTTTCAGTTGCAGTTTTTGGAGAGTTGATAGTCTCTGTATTGGTCCACATGTGAATATGAATTACAGTTATTTCTTGGTCTATATGAAACAAGTTATTGTCAATAAAATGTAAACATTTTGAATAATATGTCTTGACTCATAGATGATGAAATTCAGTGCTGCACTGAAAATACAAGGTATGTCGACTAATATTCACTCACTATTTGAAAAGTTTAAGTAAAGTTTTAACCAGCACAAAACATGTTCCAGGATCATGCTCAAACATGTAGCCAGTGTACAGTGCATTGAAAACATGTATCTATAACCCTTACAAAAATGATCCATGATAACAAGTGTTTGAATTAAGTCTGAGCTCTTGTGGGGTCACCTTACACGGACTCTATAGTTTCTGCCAAAGTAGCATTGTTACTGCAGTTCTTTGTCCTTCTTAATGTCCGTAATTATGCTGAGTTCAGAATTATTGTAACTACAAGATGACACCTCAAATCTCCTGGAGACAGTAAAATATTTAGTCACTGCATCAGTTCATTATTTCACCTTTGTATATGCTCTTGCAAAATGTCTCACTGCAGGCCCTGTGAAGAACTCAATCCATCAAGCACAGGTACAAATGAACAATATCTTTTTGTGAGTCTTTGAAAATAAACAAAAGAGGGGCTCATTTTTCATTTCTTACTGTAAGAAATATAATCTTATTATTTTCAGGAGCTGATTGTGATGACACTGACATTGACTCAGTGAGTCCATCTGCACAGAACACAGCTCACTCATTTCCTGTAAACATTACAGTCCATTATAGTTAGGACTGGGTAAAAATATAGATTTTAAAATGCATCGCAGACTTCATTTGAACAATCTCAATATCGATACTTAAATCCCAAGATACATTTTTACTCTATGCACAACTCTATACAATGTGAGGAAATCCCTCGCACATGAGACCAAATTTTGTGCTTTGCAACTAAAAATGTCTGTGATTAGCCACTGGCTGCTAAATGTTCAGATTTCACTCACAAGTCATTGAGTAGTAAAGTGGAAAAGAAGTTCAGCACCGAGATCCTTTCACTGCGTGTGGAGAGTTAAAGTTTGGTTTGACTCGTTTTATGTAACGTGTACAAAGATGAGTTCCACACAATCAATTTGTCATTGAATAATGTCGCTTTTAATATACTTTCTGTTCTTTAAATTCAATTGTTGATGGGGTAGCTCAACAAGTAAAGACGCTGACTACCATACCTGGAGTCGCAAGTTTGAATCCAAGGCATGCTGAGTGACTCCAGTCAGGTCTCCTAAGCAACCAATTGGCCCTGTTGCTAGGGTGGGCAGAGTCACGTTGGGTTAACCTCCTTGTGGTCGCTATAATGTGGTCCTCGCTCTCAGTGGGGCACGTGGTGAGTTGTGCATGGATGTCACGGAGAATAGCGTGAAGCCTCCACACGCACTAGGTCTCCGCTGTAACGCGCTCAACAAGCCATGCGTGGATTGACTGTCTCAGACGCGGAGGCAACTGGGATTCGTCCTCCGCCACCCGGATTGAGGCGAGTCACTATGCCACCACGAGAATCTAGAGCGCAATGGGAATTGGGCATACCAAATTGGGGAGAAAAGGGGAGAAAATCACAACCAAAAAAAAACAACCAAAAATAAACATTTCATTCTAATCATGAGTAGCACGGATGAGGTAAAGAAGTCATTTGACTCCACTCTCATCAATATGAGCTCCTTTAGAGACACTCTTTACAGAAATGCTGGTTTTCTTAAAGAGACAGTAACGGTTTTTAGCACGTTCTAAAGAATTATGTAAATTCTTGAAAGTAACATAAATTATGCATTAAACAATAAACATGTAACAAAATATAATATATACAATATATCATATTTCTATGAATTATATGTTTGTAATGTACCAAGTTAGAAGGTCCCATGTATAATTAGCAGCATTAGCTGGGAGAGAATTTCTTCCTACTAAAATGGACATTATAACTGAAATGTACACAAATCAATTTATTTCTAATTTAATCGAGAGCTTGTGAATCAGAACTGAATTGAATCAGGAAATCTTTATCAATTCCCAGCCCTAATTATGTTCATCACAATCACTTTTAACATACTGTGAATGCATTAGTTAGCTGTATGATTGCTTAAAGTACTTTTTCTCTAACTTAGGATGTGTCTCAGAGTTTATTGCTTCCATATACTGGCTTTATGGAATCAGGACTTTCAATGGAATCAGGTACACACGTTCTCTTTTTTGCTTTCTCATTGCTGACATACATTCAAATGGTGTGAATCTGAGTGGCAATCAGTGCTCAGAGTGGAAACAAGTTGACACCAGTATTCCCCTTGTTGTATATACAACAGATGTTTTACAAAAACATTTGTCTTAAGACAGTTATTTTATATCATCTGCTTGAGATTGTCAATAAGAAATTGACATTTTAGATTTCCTTTTGTGAATAGAATAGAATAGAATAGAAGAACAGGGAGCCCTGCAACAGATGGTATGGCCCCCATAGAGCTCAGCAGAGCAACATCATTGAGTCAGTCTGGGATTACATGAAGAGACAAGAGACAGCCTAAATAAAACTTTTGCACAGTACTGTATTCTTTTATTTTGAGAGAGTACAAATCTGCACACATAAGGAATAGGTGTTTTTCTACACCATTTTAAAACTAGTACCTGAACTAAAATCAGTTTCAAATAAAATATCAGTGATTTTATTTTTGCGGACACAATATATAATAGGACTGCCAAGGTTAATTTATGAGATTCATCAATTAATTATGAATTAAATATATATTATAAATACTCATGAGGTCATTATAATTTATTGATGTTGTTTTTAAAATAACAGCCTTTTAAACTTACTTTATTTATTGAAAATAATAAAAATAATAATAATACATTTACATTAAATAAGAGTTTTTACTGTTATGTGTAACTTCTTAAACTTCTTTGTTACATATAAACATAAAGGAACTTTATGCATCAGGACTGAATGCACTACATTTTGAAAGAAAAAAATATATATATATTAAGCAAATTGCTGCATATTCTAAATTTGAGATATATCTTGATTTATTACCCAATCCTAAACATCACAGTACTGTGAAAAGTATTGCACAGATTTGCCAGCACTTTGCACAGGTGAGTCCTGGCACACTTCAAGCACTGGTGGCAATAGATTTGTTTATATGCTTGCTCTCTCTCTCTCTCTCTCTCTCTCTCTCTTTCTGCCTTTCAGAGAATAATCTAGAACCTTGTTCTCTTTCCGTCCCAGCTGCTGTGTGTAACTCACCAGGGTCTGTCGTTGTGTCTAATTATGGGGAATCACCACCCACCACAATTAATGCCCCAGAACCCAATGCTCCGACCACCAACCCTAAGGTCTCTGTTTCTGCTGACCCTACACCATGTCAGGACCATTCGAGTGATGTTCCTTTGAGTCAACCTGGGTCACCCAACCAATTAAGCTCCACTGCAGGCATTCCAGATGTACAACCACTCCCGGCATCTGACGACACAACTGATCACCCACCAGAACTTTCTCCTCAGCCAGTGGCGTCTACCTCACCTGATTGTCTCGCAGCAGCAGATGCTTGTAGTGTGGATGCTATGGCAAGCTCAGAGTCCAGTGCTGCCATATTCTGGGCTAGATGTAATGAGGCTGGATGCACTAAAGAAATCTTTTCTGATCTTGTGTCTCAGCTGAGCAGCTTGGGAGAAAGAGTACAATCACAGGAAGCCAGCCACAATGGTGAGAACCAACGATTGTCAGTTATATAACTTAAACAATTAGTTCATCCAAAAATGTAAAAGTTATTTTGTTAAAAACACGTATGACTGTTTTTCTGTGGAACGCAATAGGAGTGTTTTTTTCATCGAATTATAATGAATGGGGCTTTCAAGCTTCCAAAAAGGATGCATGTAAGTATGATAAAGTCTATATGACTTTTGCGCTATATCCTGAGTCTTCTGAAGTCATATGATTGTTTCTCACACAAAGCTGAGTCAACAGACCAAAATCTACATCATTATTCACTGATAGCCTTCCCTTAGAGGGAATGAATGTTGCATTTATATAGCACTTTTTTGGACACTACACTCAGTGAACAGGGAACTCTCCTCAACCTCCACCAATGTGCAGCATCCACCTGGATGATGCAACAGCAGCCATAGTGCACCAAGACACTCACCACACTCTAGCTAATGGTGGAGAGGAGAGAGTAAAGTTACAGAGCCAATTTACAGATGGGGATTATTAGGAGGCCATGATTGAGAAGGGGGGAAATTTGTTCAGAACACCAGGGTTACACCCCCTACTCTTTTACAAGAAGTGCCTTGGGATTTTAATGACCACAGAGAGTCAGGACTTCAGTTTAACATCTCACCCAAAGGACAGTGTCCACATCACTATACTGGGGCATTAGGACCAACACAGACAGCAGGATTAGCACCCCCTGCTGACCTCCCTAACAGCTCTTCCAGCAGCAACCTTAGTTTTCAACAAGAGGTCTCCCATCCATGTACTGGCCAGGCTCAACCCTGCTTAGCTTCAGTGGGCAACCTGTCTTGGGCTACATGGCGATATGGCTGCTTTGAAAGTAAGCTGGTAAAGTCGCAGAGAAGTGCCTTGACAAGTCCAGTTGTTTTTTTTTTTGTTTTTTTTGGTGTTTTGATGTATTTCCTACTGAAACAGGAAGTGGGGGTGGGACATGTTGAATGGCATGTCCTTTTTTAAAAAGCCAATAGGATTTAGTTTACATCACAGTCAGCAAAGCCACACACACACACAAACACACATACCCCTTTCTACCATGCTGCTCATGCCAGAGTTGGTTACCAGGAAACTAAGAACTATCTCAATACCGGCCCTCTTCTCCACTGACTTGAGAAATAAACAATGATGTAACTGATAACATTAATACATAACCAGCCCACAAACAGACACAGTGCAGTGCAGTCTTTGTTTATAACTCTTAAACATAAGTTTAATTTCCAAGCTAATTGTCGATTTGGCATCTTTATGGCTTTAAAACCTGCTTTTGATGCAGTAGTCAAACGCTATAAATAATACAATTCATATCAATAATATGGTATTTGTAAATAATATTATATTTTAAGACAGCCGGTGCAAGTTCAATGTAGATGAATGAGAAACAAGCCGGTAAAATATCACAATATTTCAACATTTTTAATAACATTACAATAAATATAAAGAATAAAGAACACTTACTCATGCTTTACATCCAAAGATACCTCCGAAATATGCCTGCATTAAAAATATGAAGAAAGTCCAGTTACTTTCTTTGTATCTGACTCGAATAAAGTATTCAGAAGTGGAAACATTCAGGCCAAGGTCAGAAATGAACTTTTCCAATATTTGCCCCCTGGATTTGATTTACAGTGGCATTGTAAACCTTTATAGGGCATTTTTTTCTAACCAAAAAGAAAATTGAAGGTGTTATCCTTTTATGTGAAATACTTAAAGCTGAAGTATGTAACTTTTTCTGTGTTAAAATACTTTCTCCTATCCAACCTTAATATGCAGAGACAACTGTAAGCCATTAATATATACATTTTCTCTGAAACTGTAAGCACTTGTCTCTGTGGCGCTATGAGAATACTCTGTTTCGAGCAACCCGTCTATACAAATACATTGACTCGGCCAATAGCGTGAGTTGGGGGTGGGAGTATGTCTTTGTTTGACCAATGGCAGAAGGGGGTGGTAATGTTCAGAAATGCTTTAAGTCTAATCCATCCATTAACATAAATTCTCGTTATGAATAACTAGATTGAGGATTTATTACCTCTGCTATTTGGTGCTATGCGACAAAAGTGAATATATTTGGCAACTGGCTGGTAAATGTTTACATTTCACTCACCAGTAATTGTGTAGTTTAGTCATGAAGTGTTTAGCAGCGAGATCCTTTCACAGCGTGTTGAGAGTAAAAGTTGTTCCGTGTAATGTGTGTCCAAGACGAGATCCACGCAACTCATTTGTCATCAAATACTGTCTGTTTTAATACTCTTTCTGTTCTTTACAGTCAGTTGTTGATCAAAATCAACTACAAAAAAACAAACAAAAAAACATTTTATTCTAATCATGCGTCGCACAGATGAGGTAAAGCGATTCGTGTCCTCTCTAGTTAACATGCGCTCATTTAAAGGCGCTGTTTACAGAAAAGCAGTTTTTTGTTAAAGAGACAGGACCGGTTTAGCATGTGTTCAACAAATCAACGTAAATACTTGTAAATAGTACAAATTATGCAATTTAACAATAAATATGTAACAAAAATAATATATGAAATATAATATCTTATTTTTATTTATTTTTTATTTTATCCCCTTTTCTCCCAATTTGGAATGCCCAATTCCCACTACTTAGTAGGTCCTCGTGATGGCGCGATTACTCACCTCAATCCAGGTGGCGGAGGACAAGTCTCAGTTGCCTCCACTTCTGAGACAGTCAATCCGCGCATCTTATCACGTGGCTCGCTGTGCATGACACCGCAGAGACTCACAACATGTGGAGGCTCATGCTACTCTCCGCGATCCACACACAACTTACCACGCACCCCATTGAGAGCGAGAACCCCTACTCGTGACCACGAGGAGGTTACCCTATGTGACTCTACCCTCCCTTGCAACCGGGCCAATTTGGTTGCTTAGGAGACCTGGCTGGAGTCACTCAGCATGCCCTGGATTCAAACTCGTGACTCCAATGGTGATAGTCAGAATCAATACTCTCTGAGCTACCCAGGCTCCTAATATCTTATTTATTGATTAAATACATTTATTTGTTCATTTCTAAAAAGCCAAAATGTGACTAAATTATTATTTTCCTAATTTACCTAGTTAAAAGGTCCCCTGTATAATTAACAGCATTAGCTAGGAGATAATTTATTTTATATGTAAGCAAAAGTGACATTATAACTGAAATAAACCCATATTAATATTGAATCGACTCTGAATCTAATCAAACTGAGAGCTTGTGAATCGGAATCGAATTGAATCAGGAAATCTGTATCAATACCCAGCCCTACTCTTATCTGCAAAATTCAATCAACTCTTTATTTTATACAATGGTATGTATAACTACCAAGGAGAGCAGGGGTGGATTTCAACATTTTCAGTTAATAACGACTTTAGAATGGACAACATTTGTGATACTTCTATGATGCTTTTTTGTCATTTGGAGCATGACAGCCCCAGTCCACATTTACTTACATTATATTTAAAAAAAAACTGGTCAGGATATTCTTTAAATATTTACCTTTTGTGTTTCACGGAAGAAAAAAGTCATACAGGTCATGCATGAAGGTGAGTAAATAATGACAGAATTTACATTTTTAGATGAACTGTCACTTCAAGTTCTTTAACTAAGTAGAAAGCTGATAAATGCTGAGCATTTGTTTATTCAACTGAAAAACTGATCGCTAACAAAAATTCCACAGACTACAATGTTGCACTGAAAGTATTGGAGGCATCTGGACGGCTACCTGGGGTTATTGCGCAACTGGAACAAGGTACAGTACTTGGGATACCTTTCTTTGTATCCACCATAGACATTAGGAGGAAAAAGTGATTACTATGATTTTTTACCCCCATAACAGTTGAACTATTGAACTTAACCATTTTAAAGGTGGAAATGTTACAGCAAAATGGGGTTGAACAGAAAGTGAGGGATTGAAAAAACCAACAATTTCTTACAAAATGCATAAAGCTGTGAAAAGCAAAATAAAATATCAAATTGCGTTAGACGCTAAACAGTTCAGTCCATTAAATAATGTGATGAAGTTCAGTGTTCTGTTCATGTTATCAGAAGCATGCCATAGGGACACACATACAGTATCTCACTGTTTTTTTGAGAATTATCATACTTTGCTCATTGTTTTTTAGACTTGGAGAAGCAGGAACAGGATTTGCAGAGAAAAAAAGCAGCACTCAGGGATGCCAGAGCTGTACTGGGTGTCCATAGTCTAAACTAACAAGATTGTGCTGCAGGGGCGTAGGAACCATTAGAACACTTTCGGAAACTTCTAGGCTCTTCCCGCTGCTTTTCATCAAGGACTACTGGGTGAACAATGTCAAGTTTATTGTAATTTTTTCAATGAATAAAATGAAATGAGGCTCCTACAGGAAAGTACAGTGCAACATTTATCATGCATCCAAGAAGACATGGCACAAAGTAAGCTTAAAGACACAATAAGATGGTAGATATACTGTAAATGTTTACATTATCATTATGTTACCTCACATAATTAATATCCATTAGCGAAGGTAATAAGATTTACAATGTGTTCCCCCCTCCCCACTTTTCAAGTTTGTACAAATAATTTTTTTTTTTTTTTTTCTTTCAGAATTTCCTAGTTTTTAGCCTACAGTTATTAAAAGGGCAACAGTGAATACATGCATGTTGCATTTTGTAAGTGGTAGGATGTCTTACAGTATAAGGTGTAACTGTCCATATTTTTACAAAACTCAACTGGGTTTAAGTGGACTTTCACTCTTTACTTGATGCATAAATATCTCATAAAAGGGTTTATATACAAATTTAAATATTAATATTCTTTTTTTAAAGAAAATGGTTGTAGATCTTTAGTTCATCTTAGTCTGTTTTGTATTGTTTAAAAAAAAATTATATATATATATATATATATAAAGATGAGCCACAAAGGTAAGTACAGGGGTATGCAGTATGTGTCTTGTATTTGCACGCCTGTACCCAAACCTTATAAAAATCAATAAAAACTTCAATTAAAATAAATAAATAAGAACACTTTTTTTTTTTTATCAACATGACACATAACACAAACTATGACACAGGTCTTTGATGCATTTACAGAATGCTTAAATTTTATTAAATACAGTAGTTGTGGAATGTTCTTTAAGACAGTGTACAGAGAGAATTCAAGCTTTGTGGGGGACAAAAAAAGACAAGTCTTGTAGAATACACCCTTTTTTCAGCGCATGTTTTCTCAAAAGCACATTGCCTTTGGGTATGCATGGACATTTTTATAAGACAATAGTTATAGAATAGCAGGGTTACATCTGATGGTCAAACTACTTCGAAGCAAAACATCTGAAACAATAAAATGTCAATGCAAAATGTAGATCATGACTAACTTGTTCGTAGTTTAACTCAGATGAAGGGTTTTTGTAAGATAAGGGCCCAAGTCGTACTTGTTCAAATTTCTACATGTAGAAACACATCAAGATTGATCATGTTTAATGAACAGAACTACAAAAAAGTATACAAGGAATTCCATAAGAAAGAATGGACCAACAAGGTCTAATCTGTAGTGTGAAATAATACCCAAATCAGTTCATTTATCCATGTCTGAAACATGTCTTGGTGGACATTTAAAACTGTAGCCTGTTCAGCTTAAGTCACTTAGTTATTATGTGCAAGACAAGATCACAAAGGTAGGGATAAAAATACACATTGAAAAATACAGTAAACTGCTGTTGTAGGTAACACTTTATCAACAGGAAGTGATGAAACATGTCTAGTTCAGGTAAAGGGCAATGACAGTAACAAATGCAACCAAAATCAATACATACATTTTAACAAGAGGTTTGGTTTGTGCAAATACAAGTCTTTCATTCAAGAGAGTTGATACGTGAGTATAAATATATACTCAAGTATAAATTGATAATAATTCCAGTCAAATAAATATTTACAAAATAACACAACCCAGATCAACTGCTGATCACTGTACACAGACATTAAATAAAAAGATAAGCACAGTTTATCAATACACATCTTTATCACCCATTACAGAAAACTGATATCAGTAAGTGTCTTCTGTGCGTATGTGAAGTGTTATCTGGGTTAGAGATTCTCTCTTACACTTGTGCGTTCACACACACACACACACACACACACACACACACACACAAAGCCTGGTTTGTCATCTATAGACAAGAGCAGCATTAGTAACAGCAAAGGCAGAAGCAACATTGAAAGAGACATACTGCAGCTGAATATTCAAAAGATCTGCTGTTCAAACAGAATCTTTTCAAAGCCTTCAGGAGGAGTATGGTAGAAATCACTGAACTGGCAGTCTACGATGGCACTGTCATCCACTGAAAGAGAGTCGAGAAAAGAGATCAAGAGCTTTGCATGATCAACAAACATATAAATGGCATCCTCATCATGAAAAGTCAGTTTCCTTGATGTTTTAAAAATTAGAGACTCTGATGTACTGTCAACATATTGTAATTTTCAGAATGGAAAACGTACTCCCCAGTCCAAAACAACCATCTGAAGTAAGCCAATAAAAGTCTCTGTAAGTTTTAATATTAAATAAAAAAAATATCTAAGTGATTGTATTATCCACAGTTTATCTGACTAACCACTAGACGGCACAATAATGGTCATCATATACGATTATCCGGTCTCCATTAGAAACTACCAATATGAGCATTCCAGATGGAGAACAACCATTTTAAGTGTTAGCTGGAGTATAAATTAGTTCAGGGTTAAAATTGTGCGATTGTTGGCTGTCATACGTTACAACTCGAAGTAGTTCATGATTTAAAACCTCTTACCTCAGTTCATAGCTTCGCATCATCCACCCACCTTTTAAACACTGATGAGTGAGGCACTGTCAAAAAACGGTCATTGCAACTCTCTAAAGCACTTGAGTAAAATGCTTCTTTATTTTATTTTTACAAATGTAATATGCTAAACATCACATTATCCACAGAACTGGAGACCGGAAAACGAAAAAAGGCATCCGTTATAAATTGTGGAACACTTCTACGTTCAGGAAAAAGATGGATATGAATGATATACTGTAACTGTGACTGACTCACCATAAACTACTGGGAACACTGTCCCTCGAATACCTGAGGCTGGACAGTGCATGTTCTTTCCATTCAAGTACAGGTTCAGTTCCACATGGTCATATGTCAGGCCCTGAAAAAAGAGATGCAATATGTATTACAGTATAAAATAGCTACAGTATATTGTACAGTATTGGTATTGATGGCTCCCAATCTTGCCCTCAAATGTAACCAACACACAAACAGAAAAAAATAACGTACCACTACATCCCCCTCCTGAGGCAGGCTGTTTGCAGGTAATCGGTTCTTCTCTTCATTGTTGTGGTATATGGAGCCATCATGTCTTAGCACCAAGCTGTGACTGTCTCGACCCAGTGGCACCTGGTTTAGATTCACCTTCTGAGTAGCCACACCAATCCCCCATATGCCTGCATCACAAACACCCACACAGCTTTAGGAGACATTACACTGTAAACTGCCAGTCAAAAGTTTGGACTTACCTAATCACTCTTTATTATTAACCACTTTTCAAAGCATTTAAGCATAAGCCACTGATCAAAAGGATTTTTAATTCATGAGAAACACAAATTGTCAAGTGTGACTTGTAGTGTACATATCCACAGTACACAGACAGTTGTGAATTGAGATATAAAAAAAGACTAATGCACTGTACACCCTAATGTTGTCATTACTGGAAAAATCAAATTGTCTTAATTAAACATTACTTAAAATGTCGAGTTTTGGGCTCATGACTCAAATATCTATTTTCCTTTAACTTTTTTTTTTTTTTAATTCATAGACTTAACATTTTAAGTGTTAATAACTCAATTGACTGAGTAGAAAATTAAGGCTTTGGGGAACAGATACCCACAATGCTTTGTGCTTGAATTATTTAATTATGTTTCCTTGGTCAAAGGGAACTCATGGGGGCATTTAAATAGTTGTTCATATGAATTCATATAGGTTTAAACTCTTTTGTAGTATTATTTATGTTGTTTTGTTGCAAATAGTTGTTTCGTGTGATGTCACCCATTCGGTGATCTGTGTCCCTTTAGTCAAGTTAGACCCTGTTAACTCTGGCTCAGTCCTGCTTGTGCAACAAGCACAGGTATATATGCGTTTCAGTGGGAAATTAAGTTTATTTAATGATTGACCTAGAATCAGTAATAATCTAATAATCTTAAAAAGTAAAATAAAGATGTGTATTATATGACTTAAATTTGAGTCCATTCAATTAAAATTCTTAAGTAGAAACAACAACATTTAAATAGCAAATCTGAGTTAAGCCTACTGGCATCAAGTTACCTTAACTTAAATAGTTAAGTTCATTCTAAATGATCACCAGGTTAAGTGAACTTAATTACACAAGTTTTGGAGATGCCATTATTCAGTTCAATTGAGGGAATGAATTTACTCAATCAATTGAGTAAAGTCAACTAATTATGGTTTTCAGTGAAACTAAACCCATCTTTAGTGTTGATGAAAAATGACATTAGATTACATTATGGTAAAATACATTACAATGACCCAAGTCATTACAAATGGCATAACATGTGTCTTCCATCATCAGTAACTAAATGTTTTTACTTCATCAGTCCATGAAAACAAAGGAATATAATATGATGTCGACATGCTGAGCAAATCAGTTACTATACAGCTCTGGAAAAAAATTAATAGACCACTGCAAAATTATCAGTTTCTCTGGATTTACTATTTATAGGCATGTGTTTGAGTAAAATGAACAAAAATTCAAGCAGCTCGGTTTTGTTTGATGGCTTGTGGCCATCCATCTTCCTCTTGATCACATTCCAGAGGTTTTCAGTGGGGTTCAGGTCTGGAGATTGGGCTGGCCATGACAGGGTCTTGATCCGGTGGTCCTCCATCCACACCTTGTGTGGCATGGGGCATTGTCCTGCTGGAAAAAACAATCCTCAGAGTTGGGGAACATTGTCAGAGCAAAAAGAAGCAAGTTTTCTTCCAGGAATTGAAAGAACTTGGAACTTGGAATATGATCAAGAGGAAGATGGATGGTCACAAGCCATCAAACAAAGCCGAGCTGCTTGAATATTTGCGCCAGGAGTGGCATAAAGTCACCCAACAGCAATGTGAAAGACTGGTAGAGAGCATGCCAAGACGCATGAAAGCTGTGATTGAAAATCAGTGTTATTCCACCAAATATTGATTTCTGAACTCTTCCGAAGTTAACACATTAGTATTGTATTGTAAAAATGGATATTAACTTGTTTTCTTTGCATTGTTGTAGGTCTGAAAACACTGCATCTTTTTGTTATTTTGACCAGTTGACATTTTCTGCAAATAAATGCCCTAAATTACAATATTTTTATTTGGACTCTTGGAGAAATGTTGTCAGTACTTTATAGAATAAAACAAAAATGTTCATTTTACTCAAACACATATCTATAAATAGTAAATCCAGAGAAACTGATAATTTTGCAGTGGTCTATTTATTTTTTCCAGAGCTGTATATGTGGATTGTGGAAGCAACATCTATATTGTAAACTGGATAGATAGACAGACAGACAGTTATTAACATGCATCATTTCAACTTCAAAGGCACTCACCCGCGGACTGGATTTTGAACTCAAAGTAGCTCTTGTTCTGGTGTAGAGGGGCGGTGGCGAGGCAAGCTCCAGTTCCACAGATCCGCCTCCCACTTTTCACTATGACCACATCCGTCCCTGGAAAAACCAAAAGAAAAAAGCTAACTCTCATGATCACAGCGCCACAGCACATCCAGAAGGTATGTATTTCACAAAATGCTATCAGTAATATCTGCTGAATAATGGCCTTTATTGAGGCTGGAATGAAACTCTCCCTGGATTCACTAAAATTGCATAGGATCGAATTGGATCTGTCAGCTCTACACTAACAACAAGCATCCGATGGCTTGGCGAACAAGAGTTTAAAGTAATAAGAAATACTGGGCACGATTGATTTTAGATTATTACGAACCATTGCAAATGTAATTATTTATTAAGTTAGTTTGTGCTCTATCCGTTGGTCTTTGGGATATCGCGTCATCAACTAGCTTTGCATGTCTTTTCGTTTAAAGTAAAAATGGGTCTGAATGGCTCTTACCCATTTGATGCGTGTCTAGCTGTACGGTGGGCATTTCTTTGAGGGGAGCATGACCCGGACCACCATGCCCACAGCAGCCCATACAACACGTAAACATTGCAGCCATCCTAGAACTGAGATCACCGGAAGTGCAGTTGCAAACGGATCCCAGGGAAAATCATTAGGTGTCAGTAACTGTTTCCCATGAGACGCCTCAAGGGGGCGCTCACCGGCTCAGAAAGTCTAATCAAAGCTCTTGGGCTTTGGTCTAATCCTCCATGGGACGTTTTTTGTGTCTTTTTGAAAGCGTACATACACTACGCAATATTTTTTATTTCAATATATCAATCTCAGTGTTTTGAACATGAAATACTGCAATCGCCATAAAATTATGTTTTAAAAAATCCTTATCCGGCAATCACAAACTACTGTGATTGGTCTATATTTATCAGCGCTGAGAAAAGTTACAGGTACCATGTGTTAATGCGTTTCTGTGGGTTTGAAGTCTGGACAATATTTTACACCAGAATAATGACTCTGAGATAATTTAATAGGCAATGAATTGAAAATACACAGTGAACAGGTTTATTATTATTATTATTATTGCACATTTACATAATAAAACAGGGAACATTACAAAACCTTAAGACAAAACTACTTTGATAAACATAATAGTAAATAGAAAAAAAAAAAAAGCAAGGACAAGGAGCAAGATTTATGTAGGGATAGGGAAGAGTAGACTGAATTAAAATGTAAAATACTTCGACATACGAGAATCCTTATTTAGGCCCTTACTGTATCTGACCAATAGAATCGACATCTGATGAGTTTCATCAGTCTCATGCTTTAACTGCCATTCTGCCTAATAAAGAGTTAGATAATACCTTTAAACGTTATTTATATGATTATAAAGTGAAGTGACCCAAATCAATTCAAACTTAATTCTAAAATGTTTGTATTGCGACTTTTTTTGTGATCTTCACAGAAAAGAGAACATTCCGTGATATTGATCTAGTTTTGGGTAATTGTTTTATTTTTGTACCTTTATATATGTGTGTGCCCCCCCACCCCTCGGATCGCTCATGGTTGCCTCTACTGGCCAATTACGTCACTGCATGCGCTTTCATCCCTGATTGGTCCAATGAGCGAAGCGGACGCCTCTCTCTTCCTGATGGCATGGAAACAGGGGAAGAAAAATCGAGGTCAAAATATTTTGACACGTGACTCAGTAGCGATTGGTTATCGATGCGTCAAGACCCGACACATGGCACGGGCATATGCGCCCGAAGTGGCGTGATGAAGGATCATCGTTGTGGAAGAAAACATACTGATCTGTGTTTATAGTTGCTAGTTAAAGAATACGTGCTTTCAGGATGTCTGTGTCTGTCAGCAGGACATGTACCCATGTCTAGTGATCAATAATATGAAATAGTTATTCATTTAACCGTTGAACTGGGCATGTGGGTAACGCTACTATTGACGTAATCTGTGTAGAGAAACGCTGATCTGTAAGATTTCTCCCCCTCAGCAACCCCATCCAAGGATGATGGGATCCTCTGCATTTCTTTGGCACTGGCCAAAACGTGGATCCAACGATCCGAATGTGCAAATGCACCTTGCCACGCGGACCATATGCTGATTTCGGCACTGAAATATACGACTGTTTGCATAGATAAAAATCTGTCTTGAGTGTATTTCTTTTAAATGCTTAGACTTGGTGACTTTACCTGAACTAGTTAAAATTTACCATGTGGAAAGGGCGAAGTCTGCACAGCAACAAGAGCCTCGATTGCGTTGCACACTGCCCAAGCAGCTAGTGCGTTTCTGGTCCAATTGCTGATGCTTTCCGCCTGCAAAATCTGCCACAACCGTTACATTACCTTGACAACCGGACCGAGGCATACAGGGGAACTCAAACGTTTTTGATAACTCGATGGCGCGTTTCTTTCTTTCTTTCTTTAATAAATCATTAGCTTGAAGTTTGTTGAAAAGGTCCTTGGATATTCCTGCACGAGAGCTCTTACGCGGGCAATTAAAAATGAAATATTACTGCACTCAGGAGTCTTCATCATCAGGCAATCTGAACTACTATATTTAGTTGCAGAGGGCTTAATCGTGTTGTGCCTCTCCACAGAATCGTTAAATGCAGATTACATTGATTCTTGAAAAACAGTTTGGCTTGCGAGTTTTTTTTAGTTTTTTTTTTTTTTTTTTCATGCAGTTCGGTTTTATTATCTAATGTAGATTCGTGACATTCTCGCCCTGAAACATGAGCAAAAGCCTATTTTTTGGGGATACAAAAATACTTAAATAGCATATACGTGCGCGTAATGCAGAGGATGCAGAAGCTTGGCATGTGATGGGAGTTGTATTGATCTGTCATGTATCCGACAAGCTTTCATGATGATTTTTTCCCCCACTTTAGGATACGATGGAGCTCTTGGAGGAGGACCTCACATGCCCGATATGCTGTTGTCTCTTCGAGGACCCACGCGTTCTGCCGTGCTCACACAGCTTCTGCAAAAAGTGTCTCGAGGGCATCCTGGACGGGAACCGGAGCCCTGCATGGAGACAACCGTTCAAATGTCCGACCTGTCGAAAGGAGACCGTGCACAACGGCATCGCGAGCTTGCAAGTCAATTACTCCCTGCGTGGCATCGTGGAGAAGTACAACAGGATTCGAGTGCTGCCAAAGATGTCTCTCTGTCGAGCACACAGTGGACAACCGCTCAACATTTTCTGCGCCACGGATCTGAAACTCATCTGTGGCTTTTGCGCCACGACAGGTGTTCATAAAGGACACAAGTTTTGCGCGCTGGAAGAGGCGTACGAACGCGAGAAGGCTGCGTTTGAGGAGTTGTTTCGAGTCGTGGAAGGCTGGAGGGGTGCGGAGGTGCATTCGTGCTTGGAGTCGTTGGAGGGAGCGAAGAAGAAAGCCCTGGAGAGTGTCTCACGGGACGCGGATCGAGTTTCCGAGTACTTTGACAAACTCCTGCGCGCCCTGGAGCACAAACGGAGCGAAATCCTCTCTGATTTTGAGACTCTGAAGCTCGCGGTAATGCAGACCTTTGACCCCGAGATCAACCGATTGCGCTCGGCGCTGGAGGAGCAGCGGCGCGCACTCAACATCGCCGAATCCTTTCGTTCTCTCTCCGATCCGCTCACCTTCCTGCAACAGATGCAGGACTTCAGAGAAAACCTGCACGTCCTTCGGGGAACGCCTCTGCCGTCGCGGACAGACATGGACGTGGGTCTGCTTGGCTTGCAGAGCTTCGATGTGAAGGAATGGGACCGGTTCCGTCTTGGAGAGGTGGACAAACTGTGCGCCCCCTACGAGAGCAGCGCTTACCTGGCTCCACAGCCCCCCGCTGCGCCGCGCTTCTCCCGTATGATGTGGAGAGTTCTTCTGGTTGTATGTGCGTGTCTCCCTGCGCTGAACTTTCTGCCTTCGGACTGTCTTTCCCTGAGCTTCCACGAGCAGCTGATGACACTCGGTGGCCTTTCTCTGCCAGGTCCAGGAGAAATTCTGCGCTGGCTCGGGTTCTGCTGGAAAGAAGCGGCAGCAGTCTGCACACTTTTAACCGAGCTGTGCCGGAACTGCATCTTGGAAATGATAAACACGACATCAGATTTCATCAGCTGATTCTATAGAACTCCATCCATTAGGTACTTTTTTTTTAAAATAGGCTACTACGGTGTCAACCAAGAATATGCCGCAGATTTGTACCTTTGGGAAATGTTAGTTTTTGTTTCTATTCATGTTGTTGAATTTGTGACAATAATTGCCATTTCATAGAGTGTACAGTCAGCATTTGTGTGCAGAAACGTGCCTCAGACGTGTGATGTGTGTGCCATTAAATTACACTGGTGTTGTCTGTTGATTTCAGTAAATGGAAAAACAAGTGTGGATGGATCGTGGTTGAGTTATTGGCTAACATCTCCATATCCTTAAGTTAATAAAATGCCTTTTTCACTGCAGTACCTCTCGAGTAATTTTCACTGTTCATGAAATGATCCTTATTGTACCTGCAGTTTTGGAAACACCAGCAAAGTTTTCTAAAAGAACAGACTTCTATGTTTAAGAGACGAGGAACACTTATTTCGATTATGCATTGTCATCTTTTATGCACTCTGTGTGGGTTATCAGGGGACTTAATGTTAAAAGTTAAAGACCGAATTTCAGACTCTCATCATGGTAAGCCTATTTCCTTTTGTAATTGTTTTTTTTTTTTTAAACGAATTTTAATCCTGCTGTTTCTAACTAATCACAGTCAAATATTGTAATAGCCTCTTGACCCTGAGACGTAAAGTCTTGAAGCATGTCTTAGTATAACTAAATTGGTTTATGGAATGGATTGGGTAGAGTAGTTACATTATATGCAATTTATTAGTTTTGCAAATTATTCAAACCTCATCAACCCCTTTTTAACTTTTACCATTTCACCTAAGAGACACACGAAAGCTGCAAGACCGAAACGAAGTGTTGACTGATTTAAGAGCAGAGAAAAAAATAGGAATTCCCGTTTCCCCCCACCATTTAAATATTGTAATCCTAAAGAGATTCTCGAATGTCTCTGGTCTGTTATGACCTCATCGCTGCATCCCTGCGCACGTCACTGTACATATATTTAGCCGACTGTTGCCAGGCGAATAGAGAGATGAAAAGTGAAATTGCCTACTTTAACCTACTTTACAAAAATAAATCTTACATAACTTCAAGTAAACTGAATACCCGAATGTATTAATATATAGCCTACTGTAGGTTATATAGCACTCTGAAGCCTGCAGATATAGGCTACAGCCGAAAAATAGGAAGCTCACTCTGAAATGGCGCCAATGTGTTATGTAATCTTTCTTCTTCGATTTTCTATAAACTAATTTAATATTGTCTCTTTGTAATAATGAGACCGTTTTCAATCTAAAATATATCAATTTTATACAAATAACATATATGTTATTTTAAGGGGGAATAAAAAGGCAGTGACAAACACATGTCCATTTTTTTCTGTTTTAATGACTGTGATTCAAATTGTCTTTAATGTTTTGGTTTTGCATTGTTACGTTTCATCTCTTCAGAGGAACTGACGATGCATTGAAAAGGCTATACACAGTTGGAACTTAAATCCACTGTTTTCTCCTGTTTCTTAAAAAGTTGAAAATCTGTTTATAATATATGCCACTAGAGAAATGTTAATATCTATCTATACATACATATATCTGCACATTTGCGACTAGAATTATGCTCAATTATTTTTTACTTTTTTTGTTAAAATAAATAACATTGCATACGTCAAAAACAACAACTTATTTAATAAAACATAAAAGGCTATTTTTGTGCCCTATAACAAAACAACAAAAGGTGAACATGGATTGTTCTGTTTCTTTCTTGCAGACACTGAAGAGGAAAATCCGTTTTAATTAGGGTAAAGCAATGCAAGAATTGATATTAGAGTTTATATTGTCACTATATTTAAAAAGTTCCATTTGGATTTCTTTTTTTCTTCTTCATTTTATTATTTTTTAATATTCTATTTTATGCCCCATGCACTGTCATGTCGCGCATACAACTTTGCATGATATAAATGGAAGCATCAGCACTTAGGTTATAGTTGTAAATGTTACAAAACTCTATAGCTTCAAATTCTGATGTTTTGGGAAAGAAATAGATATAAAATATTTTTCCATAACAAATGTTAACCTTTATTCAAATAAATTTCCCTGCATTTGAGATAGAAAGGGGCCGTCCGGACTTGAAACATATTTTTTCTATAGCAGGCTATTAAGAGAGCATGACAGTCACCAGATGTATGAACTCAATTTTGAGTGCTGGAAGATTATTAAAGTAAAATCTATTTGATCCAACTCTAAGTTGTCCCGACTCACGCGCGCTTCAATATACAGTCGGCCTTTTTTTCCTTTGGAGTTTCACCCAAACACATTGACCAGTAACATGAAGTAGCCTAATGCAAAATCAGTCTAATCACAATTAATTAAATAAAGACAAATTACTGTCCACTCATTTGTGACCGTGGCGGAGGGTTTAACCCGTTTAAAAGACATCAGAATTGAAATAGCCTATAGCCTCCATTTTTACTTTCAGCCACACACTAACAGGGATTTCTAGAGAGCATCATCCCACAATAAAAAAGGTGAGGGCGGCAAATGAAATAATGAAAATGTGGTTGTCTATTTCAAATTAAGCCTAATAAAACGCATCCATTAGAAATGCGTCTGCCACAAGCTGTTCATATCAAATCATCTATTTGCTTAAATCACGTCAATAACATACATTTATTCCATTAGAATTCACACTTAATTTGATTTTATCCTGACAAACTTTACCACTAAATCTTTAAAATTGGTGTTTCGCCATAAATGCATCATTTAAGACAGCTCTATGATACTGTGTAGCCCACTGTTCCTACATTGTCACATTATGACCATCTTTAATTAATATCGAAAAGTAGGCTATCATATGACTAAAATGAAGCATCAGAGATGAATTCGACGTGTGTCAAAAGTGGTCGTGTTACGAGTTAAGGGCAACAACGGTTTAGCTAATGGCAAATTAAACACAAACATAACGTCATTTCTTTATTGCCAAGGATACAAGATGTGACAGACGCATCATTCAGACATAGAAACCACAAATGCTCAAAAGGGGCCTTATAAAAGTATATTCAGATCAGAGCCAAAGTTACATATTTTGACCTCGGAGGAAAACAATCATTTTATGTTCCAGCAGGCTAATACATGATAAGCATTAATCAAAATGCAAGTTTCATTCAAATCGTGGTCACGTGCTGTCGATTTACTTCTATAGCAAAGGTGATGCGTATTTAATAAAAATAACGGCAAGTATTTCGATGATATCAGAGCTTTGCATTGCGTGATACGGTCCCTTTCTCCTTTTTTTTTTTTCATTCCGACTCAAAAAGCTAGGATTAAACTAAATGTCATTGTTCTGAAAATTATTTTGTATTAGTAGGCCATTATATATAATCTACGGACAAATACTTACGCAACTACTTTTTTCTGTTGACACGAAATGACACTAAACCGTCTATTAGTACAACTACCGGAATGACTGACAAATAAATTGGCCTCAACAGAAATTCTGGGTTATTAGCGCTTTAAAATACATGGAGGCTAATATTAATATTTAATAAATATGATACACGTGCAGTACGGAGACTTTTCTTTTTTATATACAATTGGAGGAATCTCCCTGTGAGTAAGACTAATATTTATATGCAGTCCATTACAACAACCGGATTTAACAACCGTTAAAAATTGCTTTTATAAAAAATAAAATTGTAAAAAAAATTCCTTGGAATGATAAAGAAGTTAAAAATGAGTATGCCACAAGTCACAGTTTTTCCCCCTTTCTTTTATTATTCCATTCGATTATTTCTTTGCATTGACAGAAAAATTATTTTCAACAGCATATTTAGTAAAATCTTACTGATTTCAGAAGAATATCTAATGTAAAACAGATCTGAAAATTAAAACTGAAAAAGAAAAAAATGATACAGTATACATTTACATATTGAGGACAGCAAACAGTTAAAAAAAAAAAAAAAATTTGGCATAAACAGAGAAAATGAAAACTGTCAACTGATTAAACAAAAATCTACTGAAACTGTCACCTTCACTTTTTCCAATGAAAACTAATCACTGTGTCTATCTTTACCTTAGAGCATTCAGATTGCTCCAGTGAAGCTGAGCGTTGTCCTGACTTCTGTATGTTGGATTGATGATTCAGTCCATGAAGGTATTCCAGTAACAGTGAGTCAGCCACTACCAGTACTGGCTAGGCCCTGGTAGCTGTTAAAAAAAAAAGACGATGTGCACATGCTGCTTGGTGACTTCTTGCTTCAGCAGCACGAGCAATATTGGAGGCATTGGCCAAGGAGTAACTCCAATATTTACATGCTGCTAAAGCAAGACAACACATGCATACGCGTTCACACATACACACTCTCTTTCCTGCTGTGTAGGTCCTAGGAACTGATGCTGCAGCACATCACGGCCTGCATCTCTGTATCACCACAAACCATTCTGTGCTGCTACACCACCACCTAGAGAGGGTCCCTTTCTCTCTCTTGCTCTTAATCACAAACACTCACACCTTCAGCAACATGACCAAGCACTGCCAGAATCAGAGCGAGTGACTCTTCTCTCCTCTCTCTTTCCATCTTTCTTTCCCTCTGCAGGGCTTGAGGTTTTCCAGGACTCCTTCTGAAACACAGAAGAGAGTAGGATGCTTGAGTGAGACAGACAGTAGCTGGATGTGAAGCTGCCAGTTTGAAGTAAAATACTTACTGTGATTACCACTATGTTTGCCTACAAACTATAATATGTGTAGTTTGTACATTTGTGTGGAGGTCATGGTAATTAAATGTACAATGAAGTGATTATATTTTGCAGAATTACGAGCTCACTAATCATGTCAGTGCATGTATGAAATGTAAGTATTATGCCATGAAACTTCATGCTGCACCAAGTACCAAGTTCTGGACCAAACTGAATCACCAAATTTTAAACATCTTGCTTTGCACTTTAAACACACTGTTGTTTTGCCTTGTTTATAATTAATATTTTTTTTGGGACAGGACACAGGAGAGGACTCAAAAGTTAAACATTTTCAGAATTTTTGATTTTACATTACCCATGCGCTTACATTATCCTTTATCCATAATTTCTATAGACCAGGCTTGATGGAGCTCATGGCAGAAACAATTCTCAGCACCCTATATTATACCAAGACCTGGCCTGTTGCTACTCATCAAAATGCAACATCAAGGAAACATGCAACAAGCACAATTGTCTTCTAGACCAAACTGGATTTAGTCTAACCTCCAAGATGATGTCTGATTCAGCACTGAAAACATCCAGCCTACTAATCATCTTCAACATCGGAATCAACCTGCCACCAGATTTCCAAAGTGGTATCGAATCCAACATCAGTATATACCTCCACTAGACCAAAACATATAAGGAATCTGTTGTCCTATTTGTATCAATTTTTTAATGTTAAAAATCTTTAATGTTAAGTGTTTACCATGTGGGAGTCGACGAGAGACATCATTAATATGTTTGAACACCTCAATATGAAGTACTAGTAATATTAGTAATTAGTAATATTTGGACTGAATACATGTAACTGGCATTTTAATACTAAATGCAGTAACCAAGCAGCAGTTCCTTGACATATCAGCTTTGTGAACACCTAGAAACCAGTTATGAAGTAAATAAAAAAAAAATTTCATCAGCCATTGGAGAATTCTGAACAATCATTCCAGTAAATTGCCTGCCAAATAGTACCAAATGGTTGAGCAATGAACTGTGGCAGAAGGTGGAAGCTCCTGCATGCCACATGACCACTTTATTTTAAAGCCAACATTATAAATACAATAATAATTAAAATTATGTATTAGCTAGTTGTTATCCACTGTTATACATTTATTCAACTGTATTTTTTGGAAAAGCGAAGGATGGCAATAAAAACTTAATTATGATACTGTATAAAAATAACAGTAATACAAATATTCATGGTAATGAATTTGTGAAAAGATTTTTAAGCAAATAAATGATAGTCTAAACTATCACGCTTTCTTTATTAGGAATCTTAAGAGGCTTGCTAACAGAAAGGTTACAACCTTACTAACATAATCATGGAATTTGGGTCACTGATGCAACACGGCTTCACGGTCAAGACACAGGCCATTGTCAAAATGCAACATTATTGATATCTATGGCTTGGCTCCTGATTAAATTGCTGACCACAGAACACTTTGCATTGTTTCTTTTATTTAAAAAAAGTAATACGGGAGATTCTGACAGCAAAAACTAAAACCTACCTGGCCCCAATAAAAGCCTACAGCCTATTTGTGCTATAAGATTGACAGTAATGCAACTAGACCCTCAAGATCTCCTGCACATGGCATGGTCAATGCTAAATTAATAATAAGAGCCTATGACCTGCATGTGATATTGACAACATATTTGTCATGGCTTCTAAACAAGAGCTGGCATTTGAAATAATTTTTTTTGCCAACATTTACTTAAGTTTAAGCACATCAGAAGCAAAAATAAAACTACCCCACACATTATTTCAATTAATTTACACTTTCACAGAATCTGGAGCCAAATCTCTTCTACCCGAAAAATGAGCAATTTGTTGGTGTTGGTATTTACCCAATACAGAATAATGACCTTGGCAGACAAATACAGACCAATCAATTATCCAATTATTTTCACATACTATACATTCTATCAAGTTTAAAAACGGCTTTACACTTTGCTAGTGCAAACAACCTCTGTGTCGATCTAAAGCAGACATTTAATTGCTTAAAGGGGATTTTATAGCTTTAATACCACGATGGCTTGCCAGATGTCAACTGCTTAAAATTATTCAATGGGACTACAGCACCTGAACTGCTCAGTCTCTTTAAAAAGACGTTTTAGCATCTCTCTTAAAACAATTAACACAACATATCAGTCAAACTGCTCAGACGCTATTGCAGTGATTTTTTTTTAATTAATATTATTTTTTGCTTCAACATCACAGTAAGTCAAATTCTGAGGGTAAAAAGGACATCACATAGACTTTATAGCCACATCTACAGCACTTAAGATCTGATGCAACAGACTGCAGTAAAACTAGATTAAAATAATCTAAACAACACATATTTAAAACAAAACCTATAGTTAGTTTAACAGTAAGTGTATAAGTTAAAGCTGGTGTAAAATATGTGAATGTGTGTTGCTTATGTCTTCAGATATTTCTGGAGTGTGTGTGTGTGTGTGTGTGTGGTGTCACAGTATTATTTAAGGCAGTTAAACCTTAAATGCCCCTTTACATGTACCTTTCCATTGAAGCTCAATTTGTATTTACCCAAACAAACAAAAAACACTACACACACAAATAGGCCTGATTAACTGTCTGCCTGGTCCAGTAGCATATAATGGCATTCTAAAGACATAAAAGGTGTGAAATTTACATTTACATTTCTGACTTTGAAATCCACTCTATTTTTTATTTTATTTAGATGGCAACTAGAGATGGACATGTGGCACTAAAACTGACTGAGAAAATGTTTACCTCCTTTCTTTGACTGCCCCGGTCTCTCTCCTTCCCCCTCTCTGCCTCACACAGCAAGCCTCATGTAAGATATTACAACTGGGTATCTTTTCAGGAAGTATCTGACCACATGAATTTTTATCATGGAGAAAAAAAATGGCAATCAGACAACTATCAAGAGTTTAGAAAGAGAGACCGGAAAACAAACAAACACAAATACAGTGTAGTTAGAGAAAGAGACAGATGCAATAACGTTTTATACTCTATAATTCAAACATATTTAAAAATGCGTTCTTTTTGAGCTTGGTGAATCTGTATTTAAGATGGTTAAAGAATGGTAATTTGCTGAAATATATTTGTAAAAAATAATGCCATTAAGAGGGGGAAAAAACAGTAAAGTTCTTTTAGTGTGTAGTTGGTCTTGCCTCCATTTTGGTGTTTAATCTTGAAGACTTGCTACATTGTAATCCCACAAAATAAATGCATGTTATGTGCACCATATTATGCCATAATTTTAAATTGTGCTGTAATTATATAATTTGATTATATACACAACAGTGCATCAGAACAAAACTCTCCCTTATAATCTGAAAAATGGTCATGTGTGTGTGTGTGTGTGTGTGAGTGAGTGAGGAGAACCTTCAGGGCGCCGGAATGAGTGTGTGTGATAAGAGGGGGTGTGAATGAATGTATAACTTTTAACCTTTCTCTGCTTGTGTTCAACTGAGATCGCATGACCTCAGGGTCAAAGGGTATCACCTTCCACTCCTCAATCAACATCAGCATCTGACATGCTCACACACTCCGAGACTCGCGCTCCGAACAGGAAACCCTCCCAACTAATTATTTTGTCATAGTTGAATGGTCAAAACAAAATTTAGCAAGACCACAGTTTTATTTTTGCAAGTATAACTTCAGATCACATTATAAGGACAAAAAGTGAACTTTGTTAATAAAAAAGAAAACAATACAAAATACAAAAAATAAAATAAAATAAAAAAAATCATTGAAAGCAAATAATATCCACCCTACATTCAGCAAAAACCTGTAATGTAGCTACACTCCTGTACTTGCAGTAGTGATAGAAGTGTGTGTGTTGTTTTTGCAATGTAAAAAAAAAAAAAAGAAAAAAAAAGAAAAAAAAAGGGGTAAATATTTAGTTAAAGAAAGAATGACAGCCGGCAAGCCTGCACACCTGTCTGACACTGCTGCACACCTGTCTGACATTGCTGCACCCGAGTAAGGCATGGTGGAGCTACACACAGCAACACACACTTGTACCCTGACTGCAACCTCTCACTGTTACACACACACTTACTGACCAAAGAAAACTCACAACTCTACAAACAAACAGCATCTACAACAGCTCGCATCCAACAAAAAACTAAACTGTATCATTAGCCAAGCGAGATGCTCTAATCAGTTAATATCTGTTCTGTAGTTCTCAGAGTTCAGGCTGGCTTGCTTTTCACACAAAAATTAAATAAATAAAATAAAAAAACAGCTTTCACATACATACACACACACTACTTTCCCTATAATCATTAAAAGAGCATGGGTGATGTCACAGAAACATTCTGTGTGCCTGTGACCGCACATTTGCAGCTGCACATTACAATGGGCCAAAACAAGTAGAACACTAGGGTTTCCAAAAAAAAAAAAAAAAAAAAAAAAAACAACCTCACTTTGTGTCATGTCACCATTTTTAACAGTTTATTATTCCACATAACTTGGCAAATTCTGAACACCTTGGTGTGGTGTAAAAACACCTTTTAGGCTTTCGTCTCATAAAATTAACCACACAATTAAAGGATTAATAAGTCCCATAATAAAAAGTGTGTGTTTAGACTCTGGTCAGGAGATTTGAAGTGTACGACTTCATTTCCTGCAAGTTCATGTTTACACTCTCACACTTGTAACCATACAAAGCATGACTGCCTCAATGCATTCTCTTAACTGGCCATTTAATTCTTTACACCTCGCATTTTAAATTAAATCATTTATGTTTTTGCTTTTAAAACTCACAGCAGAGCTGGCACCATGAGAATTTGACTTTTTCTTCATCCAAAGGCCAGTCCTGGTTACAGAGAAATGTCACAATCTCTTGTCTTGACATGTTTTCTTGACAATATGTTCAAACATATTTGAAATTCTTTCATCAAGATTAACTGGCCCACTATAACAGTCATCTGGTTTTTTTTTACATTAACTGCCTTACAATATATATGTCTCTAAGATTGCAGACCAAAAGGTAGAGGACAAGTGAATGAACACACAATTATCAAAATCTACAAGTGGAGAACTGGTACTATTTCTTCCAATCTCTTAAATGAGACAAGGACAAAAAAAAAAAAAAAAGTGCATAAAATACAACTCGCACCAAAATCTGGTATAGATGAGTGATGCATATCAACTCAATGCATAAAGTGTGACCTACCTAACATAACCTGTAAGTTAATTGATCACCCATCATGATGGCAATTGATCAGGCCTATTTTGTCAGTTTTATGGAGTGCATTCATTTTAGCTGCATATGCAGGATTAGGCTTTAAAGTGTTTCTAATAGTCAACATACAGAGCTGGACTTAAATGGCATTTACAAAGTTTAAATATAGATATTACAATATGACCTACCACTAGTAATAATAATGTAATTATGGAGCCCATTGTTTGTCGACTTCGTAAAATATAATATGGGAATTATGACAAATTTGTTTATTGAGTGTTCAAAAAAACAAAACCCATTGCAACTGTTAAAATAATTATTATAGTATTAGAACTTCTACACTAAAAGACTAAGGGACATTTGAGTGTATGATGTGCCTGTTGATTGCAAACTGCACTGTTGCGAACATGATAGAGAGAACGTTGTGGTTTACTTGTGGGGGTTTCCCTACGGTCCCAGGCAGGATCAACTCATAGGACAAAAAACTGCCAGGAAATTAAAAACAACACAAAACACTCTTAGTGCTAATGCAGAAAAAAATTAAAAATAAAAAAAAATTTTAAAAAAAAGAGTATAGGGTGTTTTTATTTATTGACTCTCAATATAATAATATTCAGTACTGAGCTATGCTGATTAAAAAAAACAACAACAACAACAACAATATCAGGAAATTAAAAATTACAGAAAATAAAGCACTCTTAGGACTGGTGTGAAGGTATTTTTTTACTCTCTCTGAAAAATACTGGGCTACTACTAATAATTTAGTACTGTGCTATATTGACCATGCAAAATAACATTTTATTTTTTTCTTTTACATTAAAACCATGTGCATCTCTCTCTGTACAAGACAGTTTGCAAAATCTACTTGACTCTCTATTTGAATCAAACTGTTTGTTAGTTTTTTTTACTTGACCAAATATATTTTCTATTACTAATGTCATTTCTAATACTAGTATGCAAAGAAATCTTGGTTGCACCTCAAATGCAAATTCTCTGCAATGGTAACATTAAGACTGACGGTTTGTGTTAGGTCATTTATGCTGTTATGTATATATTTTGTTATAATGTAAAGTTTCTGTTACAGGGCTGTGCTGATTTCTGGTGTAACCAGTGTCACTAATTCTTTATGAATAGCCATTAAACAACTGACTCCAAAATAACACATATTATGCTATTTAGGCTAAAACAGACAGCATTTAAACTTTTCAGACATAGTAGATAGGCCTAAAAAGTCAGTCCCTCTATTAAAAACCACATGTCTAAATGCTAGAAAGTCTTTCATCTGGTGTGTTAAAAGAAATCCTGTATTTTAAAACACAATGTAAAAGCTGTACACACTTTTCATACTACAAAGTTTAGGGTGATGAATTTAATTATCCAGATTACATCTCTCTGATTCTCTGAGCTCACTGGCCTTGTACAGATTTTATTTTTTAGCCTGTTTGGGTTCAAACTGACCCTTGGGCTTCTTGCAGGGTTAACCTCCATGACATCACATGATATGGTAAGGCCTTTACATCAATCAACACAATTAGGGGGTTAAAACACCATGATAATGACTTCATGACCTTTCAGCATGTGACCTCTAACAAAAGTGGCCAAAGTGCCACTTTCCATTAAGTTGTGGGTTTTCACTATGGAGTCGAGTGCAATGTAAAAACACCACCAGAATTACTTTAAGAGCATATAAAGGGGGAACATCTGCGTTAGTGCAAGAACTGAGGTGCATACGCTGACACAAAGCTTTTTATGAATCCTCTGCAAAATAAGCGACTGCCGATAAACGATTCGCCGTCTCTCTCACTCACACACACACACACACACACACACACGTTTATATAGTTTCACCTAATATCACTCTAAATGATGATCAGCAAGCGTTTTCGTGGAAGCTGACATTATTGAATACAATTTTAACAAACACCTGAAACAACGATGAACAGCCGCACTTCACTGTTATACAACTAGGCCTTAAATTATTCGACAATGCAACTTTGTATGTCATTTCAATTTATAGGCCTGCATCGGGCTTCTTGTATATAAAAGTATGAATACGTGTCCATAATACTTAGTGTAATTGCAAGGGGAAATGTAACAGTAAAGTTGAGAGTCTGATGGCGCAATCGCGTGGTACTGTAAATCACCACATTATGACGTGTGTGTTCGATCGAGATGAAACTGTTCGACGAACTAATCAAACTCACTTTCGTCTATTCGGGGTTGTCTTCTTCATTACCGTCTACAACCTCAATTTACTTTTGTTAGTCAGAAATCACAGCACTATTTTCTCCACTTTGGAGGTTACCTGTCTAATATTTTAATCAAGACTCTACAACATGAATCTTTGAATCGTTACATGTAATAAACAAAATAAATCATATTCTTAGTATGCAAAACGTCACACTTACCTTAAACACCTGAACACTGTAATCTTTGTAAATCCATCAAAAAATCTTTCGCAACGGAAAATTCAAGACGGCGCACCATTTTGTATATAGTTAATGTAAAAATAAAAAATAAAAATAAAAAAACGGGAAGAAAATAAATCTGTACACTGGTCACCACCGCTTATTTCAAGAAGAGAGAAAAACGGAGAAGAATCGGACAGTGCTGTTCTGATCCCGGTGTATCGCTCGCTGATAGGCTGTCGGGCTCGCCGGTCGTCTCGCTCTCATCACCAATCCCGCTCAAACACAACGTTTAAAAAATGCACAAAACCACCTCACTCCACCAAGCAACACACACCAATCCATTCCTCATCGCATGCGCTAATTTTCCAAATTTTTTACAGATTTTTCCGAGTCGTCCGTGTATTTGTAGGATTTTTTCGAATAATAAAAATAATAATGTTTCGTTTCCATAGCGCGGCTCCAATCGGACGCCCCTTCTCGGTTTGAGATGCTAGCCGGATTAGCCTGCTAGCTCATTTCAGTCTTCACTTCACTGTTTGTAGTCACTTCACACCGTTTTTTGTGTCTCCCCCGCTCAGTCACAGGGAAGCAACTACCTCAAATTTGTGCTCAATTTAAGGAAAAAATATCCCTCCTTTGCTGTCCGAAACAAAAAGAAAAAGTATTCCCACGCTCACATTACTGGACTGCCGTACGGAGCCTCTTTGAGCAGCTGCTGATGCTGTAGCTGCTCACTCGAAAATGGCGCCGAAAGCTCCAGTCTTCATTCAAATTGGCCGGAGCCTCCCCCTGCCCGCATTGGGCATGCCGGGACCTAGAGCACCACGCCGGATTGGTCGAGACGAAATGCACCCTCAAACCGGCTAGCAACCCAGAACCCACGCACAATTACACCGCCAACGGAGCACGGTTTAACCGTAACTCTGCCGGCCCGTGACTGAAACAGAGAATGTTATGGAGAGCGATTGTTGCATTTGCAATGACCTATCGGCTTTACACCATTGATAGTTTAAGACGAGTGTACTTGGCGGTACAACGCTATGATGAAACCAACCTAGAAACTACAGCTGATCTGATTCGTATACGGTCAACTCATTTAAATGTACATGAAATGTACGTATTTTCTGCATGGGATTTTCCAACGCCGTAGTGCGAGTGTATGGCAAAGCTATGACGCGATGTACGATTTTTCTTCAAGCTTGAATTTAATAGTGAAATCAAACATTTGTATGGGATTAGCTGTTTAGATTTTTGCATGTTTCATTATAGTCTCTAATGACCTGTTTAAAACGTGCATGTGCAATTACTCGAAGATATGCACCGAGAAGCCGAAGCAAACGATCACACTAGATGTAGCTTGGCAACAGACTCTTCGCTTTACTAGTACAGCAGGCAGAGCAACTGCGAACTGCGTCACTCACACCACCAGCAGCGTGAAGGTTGATTGGGAGAAGAAAGAAACTGCGCTCCATCTGTCAAATCCGCCCCTTTCAGATTACTGCCGACTGCATCATGCGGATAGTGACTAAAAATTTGACACCACTTTGTAGCTATTTGACGATCAACCTCTGATGATTCATTTGAAAAGATTTAAAATATCTGGCGGCTATGTGACTATATTTCTTTCTAAACACCAGCCTTATTTTACCAGGATGAACTAAAAATGTACAAACCAAGACTAGTTTACATTTACTCTTAAAGGCATAGTTCACCCATCACAAATGTGTAACTTTTTTTCTTCTGCAGAACACAAAGATACAGAACAAAGAAAGAACATCTCAGCTCTGTAGGTCCATACAATGCAAGTGAATGGTGGCGAGAACTTTGAAGCTCCAAAAAGCAAACAAAGGCAGCATAAAAGTAATCCATATGACTCCAGTGGTTAAATCTTAATCTTCAGGAGAGATGTGATAGGTGTGGATGAGAAACAGATCAATATTCATTTTCATTTTTTACTATAAATCTCCACTTTCACTTCCACATTCTTCTTGTTTTGTTTTGTTGGCGATTCATTTTCTTTGTGCACATCTCCACTTACTGGTCGGGGCTGGAGATTTATATTAAAAAAACAAGGATTTAAACACTGGAGTCATATAGATCACTTTTATGCTGCCTTTATATGCTATTTTGAAGCTTTAAAGTTCTGGCCACCATTTACTTGTATTGTATGGACCTACAAAGCTAAAGTATTCTTCTAAAAATCTTCATTTGTGTTCTGCAGAAGAAAGAAAGTCATACACATTTAGGATGGTCTGAGCGTGAGTAAATGATGAGAGAATTTTCATTTTTGGGTGAACTATCCCTTTAAGAGTCTGGGGTAAATGGCTTCAAAATGTAGAATTTTTTGCTATCTTGAGGACTTTAGTTTAAAATATGCTCTAGTCAGCCTATGTGAGCACAAACTGCCCACTTTTCAGCTATAATAAATCGTCGGCATCATTGTATCATACATACAGTATATCCTATATTTAGGCACACCTACATAATCTCAAATAATGCTGTTGACATAAATAGCCATGAAACATCTGAGAGACATTTAAGAGTGGCTTCCCACAATGTCAACACAATGTGTACAGTATGTGTAAGTCTAATGTATTATCAATGGATGTAGATAGTGAGATAAGGAATTTTGGTAACACTTTATTTTACAGTGTCCTTATTACACATATTACATGTATTGACTATAGTAATAACAGTCAATTATGCATAATTATAAGCAACTAACCCTAAACCAAACCCTTACCCTGACCCTAAACCAATAGTAAGTAAATGTTGTTAATCAGTAATAATCAGTCATTAATTGTGTAATTACACTGTAACAAGGACACTGTAAAATAAAGTGTAACTGGAATTTTGACCTCTTTTATGTACAGACAAGCTGGTAAGGACAGGAAGTGTGTCAACAGCAAAAGAAGTAAGAAAATAATTGTTCTGTACTTATCAACCATGGATGACTTCACTGTTAGACCTTGCCATACTTTTTTACAGTAACTAACTGGCAACACTTGTGGGAGCGCATTCAACGACTGCTACCGCGGCCTTAGATAATGTGTAAAGTGTGAGAAAGGACAGCCAGTGGACCCCCCCAGGAGTGTTGGCCCTGACTTGCCAGCTACTGTAAAAAACCTGATTACAGTAAACTACTGCAATTGCTGTGCATAGTTATTTGCTGTTTACTGTAATTGGTACCTGAGGTATATTAGCCAAAATGCTACTGTGTATACTGAATAGTAAGCACACCTCATGAGCCTCTATTAAAGTGAAAACCTTTATGGTCAATTGTATGCCTTCTCCAATGAATTCCCCCGTATCTCTTAAAGGTTTGTCTAACTTTATCTGAACATTTAAAGGTAGATATACTAACCTTGATAACTTTATCCAAACATTTAAAGGTGGATATACTAACCTTGATACACTACACAGTGTGCTCACTTGTTTTTTTGGCCATCCTTATCCTAAAGGCCAAAGTATACTTAGTTTGTCTACTTTGGTGATCCCTCCGCGCACAGTATTCATGACGCAAATCTCGTCATAAGCACCTTCCGTTGAATGTACTAAAAGAGTATTGCCAAACAGTGGTAGTGCACATGCATCGAACATCTTCGCATTCGTTCACGGTCAGAAGATTATACTTTGAAAGGCAACGCATACTTCGGTTGTTCGCGTTGGTGATCACTCCACGCACAGTATGCATGAAAAAAATTTCGTCCGCATGGCCCAGATTTTCTTGACATGCGACAGTCCTCGTCTGTGCGCATCGTTGGCGTATGCTCCTGCCACTGACTGTACAAAAAGAGTATCGCAAAGCAGTTGTAGTGCTCATGTGGCCAGCGTGTTCGTATTCGCTCCCAGTCAGAAGAGTATACTTTGAAAGCCAATGTGGTCGAACAACCGCGATCTGATCCAGAATGGACAAAAACGAAGTATACGCAGGACTTAAGATAGTACAATTACATTTTAATTTGTCCAAATATTGTTTTGATGTATATCCACACAACTCTTGGCCATTGTTAGTTCCATTCCAAACAACACTTTGAACTGCAACAAAACCTCAATGTTTAAGATGAAGTATACCATAAGTTTCTCTCAATACGGTTACATTTTATTTGTTTTGTGTCCAAAACCTTGTTTAAACTCTTTTCTTTTCCTCCCACCATCATAGCAGGACACTTTTTAAACATCTGAATAGTAGAATCACCATCCAGAACTTTCAAGGTATCACCGAAGTCACTATTATAAGTCAAAACTCGATCTTCTCCAAAACTCATCCACGTCGTATGCTTCTTAATAAAATCACCTAGTACTGTACTTAAAATAATTTACCTTTGTTCTTCCAACACAATTGTGGAAGTGACCAACCCCCGCTAAATTTACTTCTACAAAAAATAGATAGTTTATTAACCTTTCTTTGTAAACATCTAGAACTTTTCCTTTTAAAAATGCAGAAAGAGCATGCTTCGTGTTTTGATCCGTGACAGTTTTCATATCCTATCAAAAGAGAAAGTAACAAAGCGGGCTGCAGGCAAGTCCAGACAAGCGAGTCAATCTTCACGGATGTCCCGCCTCTCAAAGGCAGCCCTCCGATGATGTAACGCTTTCCAAATATAGCGTGTTGCAGAAGCGACAGAGCCACGCCATTGGTGCAGCTCACTGTCAATCAGAGTACGTCACGAGGCTAGTGTTATTATTGTAAACTGGGTGCTCGCTTTCCACGGGCTCTCAGGTCCCGAGTGCTACGCGCTTCTTTGTTCACTTGCTGGCTGAGAAGATCAACAGGACAAAAGACTACTCAAGAAAACTCATTATACATGACACAGACCTCCTGTAATAGTTTGCGAAAAACAAGTTAAAACAAGCATATTAATAAGGTCCTCAATCAAACTTGTTAGAAACTTCTAAATGACACATAGACAGGCACGTATAGCAATACTTGTTCAAGTTTTGACAAGTAGTGTTTTTTTATTTAATATGGTATTGCTTAATCTAAGTGATGTTCTTGATTCACGGAATACAACAATTTAACGACTTTTAGAATAGCAACAACATGAAGTGAAACAGCGATGCAGTTAAGAGTAAAAACATTTTGACAAATATGTTGACACCGATAGCTCAGTGACGTCTACTCCCACTCCTGCGCATAACAGCGTGTGGCATCATTGTTTCAACAAAAACATGAGCTTAACACAACTCAAGAGTTTTGCCTTCTATTGTTGCACCGACATCGGAGTTGCAACAGTTAACAAAATGCTAAAGCATCTATTGAAATAGTTATGTTAAAGTCTTAATAGCCGTTCACACACACACACACACACACACACACACACACACACACACACACACACACACACACACACACACACAGTGCGGATAGACTGAACAGTACCTAAAAGTTGACATTGATGGCACTTACCTAACGCGCCGGGGGACATTTGAGGATGTGTATGAAGGCATCACTTGACTTAAGGGGATGTTCAACTAAGTATTGACTATTACCTCCCCAAGCAGGTTAACACATTTCAATTCGCACCACAGTTTCAGTTTATTTTCTGTCCTTTCACAAGGTATCGAGGAAGTTCTTTTGTTCCAGTATTTATACACAGCGTCAAAGTTGCGCGTTGAGGAGGCGGAGCGGCAGCTCTGCGCGAAAGGAAGAAAAAAGATCGAGCGCTAGAGCTCGACCGTAGATACTCAAGACTCAGACCCTGCGACCCAGCCTTACAAAAAAAAAAAAAAAAAAGAAAAAAAAAAAAAGCACTGGTTCAGATGAGGTCACGTGCTGCAGAGCGGAGACCGAGTCCTGTGTCATAACTGCTCTAGACAACATGAGAGGGCCAGTCGCAGCGCGCGCCCCCAGCACTGCGTGCGAGCAATTCTTTACCTTCAGCTGCGCGACAGACACCAAGTGCAAGTTCAGATGACTCGACTTTACATATGGTCAAGTCTTCTTCCAGTGAGACATTTAATCGAATTTATGATAGAGATGCGGAAACTTCCGAGTTCGACCATGTTTTTCTCTTCGATTTGATACGTTAAAAATCAAAGTATTTTCCTTAGAACATATTCAGCAATTATTAAAGGATAATACATCGTTTGATTCAAAATATGAGGTTGATTTTTTTTATTTATTTTTTTTATACAGTGCCTGCATCAGTTGTGTCTTGTATGAGAAAGTAAAAAGATAGAACTCACTACGATTTGAAACAGCTGTTTTCTACTATTGGGTGGTGTTCGGTTATACCTGCGGTGCATAGTGTGTTCAACTAAAGCAACTGTGCAACTAAAGCCTGTCGAAAATCGTTAGATGCTGAGCCCCACATTGGGGCTACAGCATCAGAAACAGCATGCGCGACCTTTAAATAGTAGGAAGTAAAGCAAGACTATTTAAGCACATATGTTTTTGGCTTAATCTTTCATATTTAGCACTAAACCTTTGATGGTTTAAAAAGGTTAACGTTAAGGATAACATATTTCTGCCGTCCCATCTTTGTGAATTATTAATATATCCTTATTCAGATAACCAGGTTCACCTTAATGTAGGCTATGTTTTATTTATATGTAAAAAGCAGTAAACGACATTCCTCCTTAGATTATTAAAATGCAAACTTTTTGGGCATGCAAAGACATTGATTTCGAAAGTTAGGGTAACAGTAATCCAGCAGCTATAAACAAACAACAAAGGGGATTCGTACAATTAAAATCGGTGTGCTGTGCTAAATGTTGCATTTAATTTGAAAATTTAATTTGAAGGATTTAACGCCACGTGCCATCCAAAATAACTGTTACCTTAACTTCCTAAGGAAGTTAATTTGAAAGTGGGGCTATTTATACCAGGGAAAAACACACGGCCTGTTGACACAGCTGAGGTGAGGTTTTCAGCATTTTCCAACCTTTCCTCTACTCTCTCTCAAACGAGCAAATACAGGTTGACGATTCACTACGTGGGTGTAGGTGATTTTACGATGAAGTAAAATAGATAGGCTAAACAGGTATCCAGCAAAATAGCTTAATCTGATAAATTTAGACAAAATAGCTTAATCTGATAAATCTAAACAATGCAACGCAAAATAGTTAAGCTTTATGCCGTGTTATCACGGAAAAATGCCAGATATAGTTTTCTGTTTTCGTTAAGATTAGTCAGTTTTTTTTTTAATTACTATTTTGTTTGATTAGTGAATCAAATCATCTTGACCAATTCCATACCTAAACCGTCATCATCAGTCGTGTCTGCTGGTATTTTATAGTCTACTTGAGATGTTTTAAATAATAATAATAAAATAAAAATGTTTGAGCGTTAAAACTCTGCTTGATTTCAAGCTGCTGTAGAACAAATTAAAATGTAGACTAACAAATTCCCTCCTTCGACGAATTAATTAATATATATATATATATATATATATATATATATATATATATATATATATATATATATATATATATATATATATATATATATATAAATAAAAAAACCGCCTCTGCTAATAACCAACGAATTTCTTCGTATTTTTTCACTTACCAGTGAATCAGTTCCTTTTGCAGTTTTAAAGTGTCAAAATGCATGTGTTAATAATCCATTGGCACATCCGTAGCCTATAGCTGGCGTTCAACGTTTTAAATAAAGTAAATGTAGTCAAATAACAAACTTATTTATTAAATATCAGTATTGCTTCAATCTGGAATCACACTCAAAGATTGAAATGTTGACAGCACTGCACAAAATGGTAGGCTATAGGTTTGTTTTCTATGCATGGACGCCCCAGACTGCTTCTCCAAGATTTAACGTGCAAATATTTGTTTTAGACTTTACGACTCAATTTTGGGATGCTCATGAGGTTGAAACAAAACCCTCGTTCGTATTATAATTACGAAGAATGCTATTTGCTGTCGCGCTGAATGTCGTGAAAAATCCGATATTCCCTATATGATTCATTAGACCTCGAGTGACCTGTAATGCGAAAAGACACGACCATCCCACATAGCTAATTCCTCGAAAATGAAAACCAACGATTAGTTCATTGCAACTTATATGCAACGCTTCTTAGCCTCAATAATTTACTCACCCATCGATAAACTGCCAGATGTTTCTCACATTAACAAGGAAGCGCGTGCCTATTTTCAGTTGATGAGTGATGGTGTAATATTACATGTTGTTTGGGACTCATTCCTAAATACCCTGTGATATGAGCGTGTTTGTGAACTGATGTGAAGAGATTACTTAAGCAACTTCTGTAATTCAGTTTGGGGTGTACAGTTGAAGTCAGAAGTTTACATACACTTAGGCTGAAGTCATTAAAACTAATTTTTTAACCACTCCACAGATTTAATATTAGCAAACTATAGTTTTGGCAAGTCGTTTAGGACATCTACTTTGTGCATGACCCGAGTAATTTTTTCAACAATTGTTTACAGACAGATTGTTTCACTTTTAATTGACTTTATCACAATTCCAGTGGGTCAGAAGTTTACATTCACTAAGTTAACTGTGCCGTTAAGCAGCTTGGAAAATTCCAGAAAATGATGTCAAGCCTTTAGACAATTAGCCAATTAGCTTCTGATAGGAGGTGTACTGAATTGGAGGTGTACCTGTGGATGTATTTTAAGGCCTGCCTTCAAACTCAGTGCCTCTTTGCTTTACATCATGGGAAAATCTAAAGAAATTAGCCAAGACCTCAGAGAAAAAAAAAAAAAAAAAAAATGGTGGACCTCCACAAGTCTGCTTCATCCTTGGGAGCAATTTTCAAATGCCTGAAGGCACCACGTTCATCAGTACAAACAGTTTTACACAAGTATAAACACCATGGGACCACGCAGCCATCATAATGCTCAGGAAGGAGACACATTCTGTCTCTTAGAGATGAACATAGTTTTGTACAAAAAGTGCAAATCAATCCCAGAACAATAGCAAAGGACCTTGTGAGGAAATAGGTACAAGTATCTATATCCACATTAAAACGAGTCCTATATCGACATAACCTGAAAGGCTGCTCAGCAAGGAAGAAGCCAATGTTCCAAAACTGCCATAAAAAAGCCAGACTACAGTTTGCAAGTGCACATGGGGACAAAGATTTATTTTTTGGAGAAATTTCCTCTGGTCTCATGAAACAAAAATGGAACTTTTTGCCCATAATGACCAGCGTTATGTTTGGAGGAAAAAGGGTGAGGCTTGCAAGCCGAAGAACACCATCCCAACCGGGAAGTATGGGGGTGGCAGCATCATGTTGTGGGGGTGCTTTTTTGCAGGAGGGACTGGTGCACTTCACAAAATAGACGGCATCATGAGGAAGGAAAAATATGTGGATATATTAAAGCAACATCTCAAGACATCAGCCATGAAGTTAAAGCTCGGTCGCAAATGTGTCTTCTAAATGGACAGTGACCCCAAGCATAAGTTTTGGCAAAATGGCTTAAGGATAACAAAGTCAAGGTATTGGAGTAGCCATCAGATAGCCCTGACCTCAATCTGATTGAAAATTTGTGGGCAGAACTGAAAAAGCGTGTGCAAGCAAGGAGACCTTCAAACCTGACTCAGTTACACCAGTTCTGTCTGGAGGAATGGGCCAAAATTCCAGCAACTTATTGTGAGAAGCTTGTGGAAGGCTACCCAGAACATTAGACCCAAGTTAAACAATTTAAAGGCAATTCTACCAAATACTACCAAATTGTATGTAAACTTCTGACCCACTGGGAATGTGATGAAAGAAGTAAAAGCGGAAATAAATCATTCTCTCTATTATTATTCTGACATTTCACATTCTTAAAATAAAGTAGTGATCCTAACTGACCTAAGACAGGGAATGTTTTCTATGATTAAATGTCAGGAAAGGTGTATGTAAACTTCTGACTTCAACTGTATGTTGTGAGTAAAACTTTCACCAAACCCCAGTAAAATGTAATTATTTTCTTTTTCCTGCAGTGTTGTGGGAGCAAGTGTGTGTGCAATGTATTGTGGTGTGTTTGCTTAATTTTGCATGTGTGGGTGGAGGTAAGGCTCAGATGCAAAATTAGAATCATTATTCTGATCTCCTCTGTAAAGTCTGTTGATCACTCCAACAAACAGACCAACAAGTCAGGTGTGCCTGTGTTGCTGAACCATGCATGAGCTTCTTTCCAACCAGCTTTCATTCTACCTCTTAAAACATCTTAGAACACACGTTGCATAAAAATGGCCTCTGTGTCTCTAAGGAAAGGGGAAAAGAGAAATTCAGTGGATGAGGGGGTGCTAAAACATTTCTTTTAGACCGAGATTAGTAAGAGTTGTTATAGATGGATTTAATATATGAAGAAAGCTTTCAGAGCCTTCTCTTCTCTTCTCTTCTCTTTTCTTTTCTTCTCTTCTCTTCTCTATACATAATCATTGATTTCATATTACTTAACCCTATCTCTGATCATCCTACATGAACTCTGTTTTTTATAGCATTTTGTCTATGTATTGCACTTTATTTTACATTTAGCACTTTTATTGAAATGTCTTGGAACAATGTCTAGAAGCTTTTTGTGGGTAATGAACTAACAATTAATTCGCAATGTTTGCTATAGATGGGTGTGGGCTACTAACAACTTTGAGATCGTCATTCCATGCATTTTATAAGACATTGACGCCATCTTGAGGCAACTGATAGAAACGGTAATGATTTTTAAAAAGAGGTTGATATGTTCAGTGAAATATTTGAACATTTTGTGCTGCAGTTGGTTGATTAAATTAAAAGCTTGATCAACAGGTAATCTGCAGCGTGATCTATGTTAATAATTAGCACGAATGTAATATGTGTGATAATAGGCTAACAACAGATTAAATTGATCATTGTAAATGTATAATTATGCGACATCTCAGGTGTGTTGACGTTTAAATAAATATAATTTTACACATGAAATTATTAAACAATGCGAAGACTATTAAGGAGGATGCTCCAACTTTAATTTTCAAGGCTCTGAAACAAATGTGCTAGTATGTCTTTAAGGAATTCTGGAAGAACGTACTATTTTTTGAGGGGCGGCTGTAGAAGCGATTTCAAATGAGGTGCTGTTTGCTAAGTTTTGGCAAAGTTTGCGAAGAGACACACTGGATCAGATACATTTTTAGTCTAGAATTGTGAAAGGTATTATGTTGTAAAGCCATACTTAATATAGCAGCGGAATAAAACATTACTCCGAGTTTTCACGCCCCTATCTCAACTGTAAACAACATTTGCCGCCATTTCTCTGGAGGTGGTGAACCCACTGGTGCTGCGCTCTCATATTAGACAGACAAGCAGTTTTACAATTTAACACCTAGTCCTTGAAATGACTACTAAAAAGAAACGCTCTGCGCACACCGATGGCGACAGCTGGGTTGTCATTGCGCCAGGTACGCTACATTTACTGTGTTGCATGCTACACGTGGTTTTGCAAAAAAGTTGCTGCTGACTGCTTTCGTGAATTGACGTTGTTAAAGTCTTTAAAGTTTTTTTTATTTATTATATATAACTGAGGATTAATTGCTATGTCTTTCACCCAAAAATGATCATAATTTACTCTCTCATGTTGATCCAAACCTGTATGACTTTCTCAGGTGGATCACAGAAGGAGATGTTAGGCAGAATGACAGCTTCAGTCACCATTGACTTTCATTACATCTTTATATATATCAGTAAGAGTGAATGGTGACTGTCAGTTCCTAATAGTTTGCTTCAATTCATTGTCTCCATTTCATAAAGGAGAAAAGTAATGAGTTCGAAACAACATGAGAATGAGTAGATGGTGACATACTAAGAAAAAAAAAAAGAAAACGTCCTCACTTTCAACTGCTTTTATTTTTATGTGTAAATATTTGTATGAACAAAGATTCAACAACTAAAACATAATCTGAACAAGTTTCACAGACATGTGACCAACAGAAATTGAATAATGTGTCCCTGAACAAAAGGGGGATCAAAAGTAACAGTCAGTATCTGGTGTGGCCACCAGCTGCATTAAGTACTGCAGTGCATCTCCTCCTCATGGACTGCACCAGATTTGCCAGTTCTTGCTGTGAGATGTTACCCCACTCTTCCACCAAGGCACTTGCAATTTCCCAGACATTTCTGGGGGGAATGGCCCTAGCCCTCACCCTCCAATCGAACAGGTCCCAGACGTGCTCAATGGGATTGAGATCTGGGCTCGTCGCTGGCCATGGCAGAACACGGACATTCCTGTCTTGCAGGAAATCAGGCACAGAACGAGCAGTATGGGTGGAGGCATTGTCATGCTGGAAGGCCATGTTAGGATGAGCCTGCAGGAAGGGTACCACATGAGGGAGGAGGATGTCTTCCCTGTAACGCACAGCGTTTGCGTTGGCCTGCAATGACAATAAGCTCAGTCCGATGATGCGGTGACACACCGCCCCAGACCATGACAGACCCTCCACCTCCAAATCGATCCTGCTCCAGAGTACAGGCCTCGGTGTAACGCTCATTCCTTCAACAATAAACGCGAGTCCAACCATCACCCCTGGTGAGACAAAACCGTTACTCGTCAGTGAAGAACACTTTTTGCCAGTCCTGTCTGGTCCAGCGAAGATGGGTTTGTGCCCATAGGCGACGTTGTTGGTGGTGATGTTTGGTAAGGACCTGCCTTTCAACAGGCCTACAAGCCCTCAGTCCAGCCTCTCTCAGCCTATTGTGGACAGTCTGAGCACAGATGGAGGGATTGTGCGTTCCTGGTGCAACTCGGATTGTTGTTGTTGCCATCCTGTACCTGTCCCACAGGTGTGATATTCGAATGTACCGATCCTGTGCAGGTGTTGTTACACATGGTCTGCCACTGCAAGGACGATCAGCTGTCCTTCCCGTCTCCCTGTAGCGCTGTCTTAGGCGTCTCACAGTACGGACATTGCAATTTATTGCCCTGGCCACATCTGCAGTCCTCGTGCCTCCATGCAGCATGCCTAAGGCACATTCACTCAGATGAGCAGGGACCCTGGGCATCTTTCTTTTGGTGTTTTTCAGAGTCAATAGAAAGGTCTCTTTAGTGTCCTCAGTTTTTATAACTGTGACTTTAATTGCCTACCATCTGTAAGCTGTTAGTGTCTTAACGACCGTTCCACAGGTGCATGTTCATTAATTGTTTATGGTTCATTGAACAAGCATGGAAAACATTGTTTAAACCCTTTACAATAAAGATCTGTAAAGTTATTTGGATTTGTACAAAAGTATCTTTAAAATGCAGTGTCCTGAAAAGGGGATGTTTATTTTTTTGCTGAGTTTATTTAATTTTGTGGGTGAACTATCCCTTTAATATGACAAATGTTTTAAGTATGAACATGATCAGTTCAGTGCTTAGGAAGGATAAGTGAAGTGTAACCTTTAATACTATCTAAAGCTGCATGCTGTATTGTTATGCGCTTGAGAAATAAAAGTTGGATTGATTCTCTTTCAGATTCAGTACTGGACACAGGCAGTTCTGCAGACAATGATCCAACATTTATCAAACTAAAGAATCCTGCTACAGGTTGCTCATCCTACTTATATTTAGTGCTACTATACCAGTTTGATTCATTGTAACTCCAACTGCAACTGACTGAGAGTTCTTTCATTGTAAATGAATATAGGAAGTTCTTCACTGTACCTGTTTGGCAGTGGTGATGTCAGTGTTTATGAGGTAAAGGCCTTTAATGAAGAATTCCGGTCTTGGTTTATCGGACAGACAGTACAAAGAGGTAAGCTCACCTCACAAAAAGTTGACCATGATCATGGATTTTTTGTTGCTCAGTTGAATTACTGTTGTTGTTGAATTGTTGCTTAAATGGACTAATGGCTGTCTTATGCCTGCATGTGCTCAGATGGTAGACTGCTGTATGTGACTCCCATTGATACTTTATTTCTACTGTTGCCATACATTAAGAGTGCTGCCACTGAGGTAAACAAATAATTTAAATATAAAAACAAAAGCACTCTCAGATGTCTTTGTGCAGTGAGCAGTGTCACCCTTCTTATAGGGAAAGTTCCAGCCATTGAAGCAGATGGTGAAGGATGCGGATTTCCCTGGATGCACTAGGCTTCTGAAATGCAAACAGGGATTGGATTCCCTTCATCATGTGGCAGATGAGAAAGGTGTTTCTATGTATAAATGTGACGGCATATAGATAGCTAAATAATTTACATATATAGTGTTGTGGTACAATATGCATATTTTGCACCCATTGGATAATATCCAGATTGAAACTGTTTTTCAGAGGTTGGTGTTCTGAAGTTCCACAGATATAACCAGGAGAAGACCATGGAGTGGCTTAAGAAAAAGGTTCTTACAAGTTGAAACATATTTTACAATCAAGTGATGTCAAGAAAATTGATCTTGGTGTTTAATGTAAAGTTGCTAATTACTGCAGGTTGTTGATGTGAAAACCATATCCCACCAACTTTATCTGTTGAATAATTGCTAGCTTGTTTGGACTTAATATTCTGTGTTATATCTGAAAGAGATTTTGAAATATTTATCTCAGGTTCAAAGGACAGAACACACACTCAAAAAGAGCAATATATCTGTTGGTGGAGGAGTGAAGTCCAGCACATTTGTCAGAGTCAAACAGGAAGCAGATGCTACAGAAGGTGAAAAAAAGGGGTGAATTAGTAGGGGTGGAGCATGCTTGTGTGCAGTATTATTTTGGCCTGATAAATTTTGGTTAGGGTTTTTTCAAAATCCCTAAACCGAGACCAAAATTTCTAACACTAACTCCTCTTTGAGCTTTTAAGCTACATCCACCAAACTCGGCACAGACCTTCAGAATGTTCTGAAATAGTGTGCTGTGTCTTTTCTAACTAAACGGGCTCACGGTTTTTGCTCAGATAAAGATAATGGAAAAATCCCATAAAGTTACATTGACAGAATGTTCATAATGGGCCAACTTACACTGATCAGCCACAACAGTAAAACCACCTGCCTATTATTTTGTAGGTTCCCCTCGTGCTGCCAAAACAGCACCAACCCACATCTCAGAATAGCATTCTTAGATGATATTCTTCTCACCACAATTGTACTGAGCGGTTATCTGAGTTACCGTAGACTTTGTCAGTTCGAACCAGTCTGGCCATTCTCTATTGACCTCTCTCATCAACAAGGCATTTCCATCCACAAAACTGCCACTCACTGGATGATTTTGGAATATTTTAAGATATCAGGAAGTTAAAGCTCAGTCACAAATGGGTCTTCCAAATGGGCAATGACCACAAGCATACCTCCAAAGTTGAGGCAAAATGGCTTAAGGACAAAGTCAAGGTATTTGAGTGGCCATCACATAGCCCTGACCTCAATCCGATAGAAAATTTGTGGGCAGAATTGAAAAAGCATGTGCAAGCAAGGAGGCCATTTCTTTCTGGAGGAATGGGCCAAAATTCCAGCAAATTATTGTGAGAAGCATGTGGAAGGCTACCCACAACATTTGACCCAAGTTAATCAATCTAAAGGCAATGCTACCAAATACTAACAAATTGTATATAAACGTCTGACCCACAGGGAATATGATGAAAGAAATAAAAGCTGAAATAAATCATTCTCTCTACTATTATTCTGACATTTCACATTCTTAAAATAATGATCCTAACTGATCTAAGACAGGGAATGTTTTCTATGAATAAATGACAGGAATTGTGAAAAACTGAGTTTAAATTGATTTCCCCATTCAAGTATATAGGCACTGTACTTGTATGCCACTTTTACATAGAAAAATAGCGGCCCAGCCTGCCCAGGAGCAATCCAAATATGGCCGCTGAGTGGACTGACTTTGTTCATACTCAGATTGTCAAAAATTCTAATGTAAACAAACCCACTAAAAGCCTTTAATCTGCTATACATTGTGCTCTCTCTCTCTCTCTCTCTCTCTCTCTCTCTCTCGCTCTCTCTCTCTCTCGCTCTATCCATCTATCTACCTGTCTGGCTTGCTGGCTGATTGTCTTACTGTAATATCTGTATAACCATCAAACTTAAAACCTTTAAAACTAGTTTAAACTCTCAAACAAGGCTTTGTCAAGCCAACATCTACAAGTTTGTCTTGACAAACTTTACCTCTCTAGTTTGCTAATAGGATTCTATTTGTAATCATTTCAGAGGACTACTTGCATTATGCACATGGTCTCATATCAGAGTACATCAGTGAAGACCTGAGCAAAGATCTCCTCAAGCATCTGCAGTATGTACAGGGACACTCTGTAAAGCAGCATGCACTCATAGTATATACACTTGCATTCAAGTGTTTTCATACGTTGGTAACTCAGTAATGGCATGTCACTGCTTATGTAATATATTTATACTTTAACCATGTTATTACATTTACATAGGTATAATATTGTTTTTGTCTCTCATGTTAAAAGGTTGCCTGAGATATCCAGCCCTAAAGAGACAGTGCCTCCCTCTAAGGTAAATCTTTTTGCTAGAAATACCAGCGTTTTGTGCTTAACTAATCTGCATTTTACTGTCATGATTGAATGTTAATGATGTCTGGTCCTGCTTTACTTGATTTATTGCTTTGTAAGTCATAGCTGCTTGTGATTTCGTAATTTTTTCCGATTTCTATCTCTTTAACTCAGTCAGCTTTAGTCATCGGTTCAAAATGGCACCATAATGCCTTGCTTCTGAATGGAGGTTAGAACAGTGGTGTAGTTGTTCACTTAGATGTTAAATATCAGTTGGTGGTCTTTATGGTGTTGTGACGGCTGTCTTCCATTTGTTAGAAACAAAAACTGACAGATAAACCAGTAGAAGCCGGAGAAGACTACACCAAGTTCAACAGTGCAGACTTTGCACGAAAAGTGAGTTAGAAGCACAGACACAGTGATGATAGTAGTAATGATACCAGCAGTGAAAGAAACATCATGAAACACTATGAAACACAAACCATGTTAAGCTTACTGTGTTTGTCTCTCTCTGTCTTTTTCTCATTGTCTGCATTAAAAATCATTAAAAAATAATTTGGCAGTTCAAGCTTCATATGTTCATATTTCCCACTTAAATGAGTTAATTACAATCATTAAAATATGGTTGATGTTATTTCAGGCTCCAAAAAAGATGACTGCGGCTCAGAAGACTCTTGCCAAAGTTGACAAAACTGGTATGAAGAGCATGACAGCGTTCTTCAGCCCCAAAGTTAAGCAAGAGAAGAACTAAGTGAGTGTCAATGTGTTTATTTTTTGCTAATAAAGTTACTAAAAAAGACATTGTACTCTAGTCTTTCATTTATTTACTGCTCTGCATGTGCTGTATATAATACAGTGCTTCTGTGCAAAATGATAACACATTATTTGCATATGATGTGAAGTGTGATAGTTTCAGTTTTGAGCTTAATTTTATTAATTGTAATTTCTTGTTAAAATATATTGCACCTGTTTCAGTGTAAGGTGTATTGTGAGGTTTGATTTGCTTTTGTTATGGTTTCTTTATGTAATACCCAATTTCTTGCTTCCTTTTTTTAAAGAAACAAACTGCCCCTTTTAGCTTTGGATTCAAACACATTAGTTTCACTATAAGTTTTAAAGTAAACATTTTCTTTTTTAAAAATCGCACAATCTGTCTCGCTAGTAGAGTAAATTCATAGCTTGAATAATTTTTTAGTTAAAGGGATAGTTCACCCAAAAATGAAAATTCTGTCATTATTTACTCACCCTTGTGTTGTTCTAAAGCAATATTACTTTCTCGGTACACAAAATTTATTATGCCCTCTGTCATACAATGGGAGTGGATGGTGACCACCTCTTGAAGCTTCAAAAGGATACCAAAGTATAACTCTTAAAATTATTCCATGTGACTCATGCCTTGTTTTGAAGGCATACAACATATGGTGAGAAATAAAACAAAATCTAATGAATTATTTGTGAAAATCTTGACTGACCATTGCTCTCCCCTGCACATTCATGAGTGGGTACGAGAGCCCCCTGCTCATGAGATGGGCAGTTCAAGTAAAAAATCACTTCGTATACCACAACAATTGTACAAACCCACCAACCAAGGAACTTTGTATCGGTTTCATTGTTTTGGATTTGGATTTTTATATAAAGAATCATGGCCACTGCAAATTAGCCACAAAATTTGTACTGTACTACACTGTACATCAGCCAGAACCAGAATGAACAAATGTAGAAACTACAAATGTCAATTTTGCATTCAGTTTATTAAATTATTGGTAGGTAGTGTTTAATTGTGTTTCTTATCAACTATCGTAACCAGGCAGTAAAGACCTGGCCCCTTGGCCTTGATGTGTTGTACATCATCCATCCTTATTAGCTGACTGGTTCATCAGTTAAGTCATCCTTTGATTTGAGTTATTGTGATGAAGAAATTTCATTTCCATTCCAAATTTGCTTTGATGGAATCAGTGTAAGATGATTTTCCTGTATCTAGCAGAGTGGTTACCAGTGTTGCCAACTTAGCGACTTTGTCACTAGATTTAGCGACTTTTCAGACCCCTTTAGTGACTTTTTTTTTCTAAAAAGCACCTAGTGACAAATCTAGCGACTTTTTGGACAAATCTTAGCTACTTTCTGTAGAAGAGTCGCCAGTATTGCCGCGCGAGCGCGATGTTTTGCTTTCCTGCTGCAGGCATACCTCTCTCTGTCTACTCCGTTCAGTGAGTGGCAGACAGAGGAGCAGCACATTCAGTTGACCGCACGGCAGCTGACACAGACGTGAATGAGCTGCACATGTGCAAACAGAGTTGCCAAAGGCCAATCAATAATCTGTATGGTTTGCTCCTCCTTTGTTTTAATTTAAACAATTTAATTTGACCATTATTTTTCTTGCTTATCACTCACTGTTACCCAGACGGAGGCTGTGCGCTGTGTGAGAGAAAAAATAAGACATTCTGTCGCTTCTAACTTTCTCTCTGAGTGATCATTTTACATGTAAATATAGACAAAATCACAGCACAGCCGTTGTCTTTAACTTATGTTGTAAAATCAGGATTTTAGCAGTGCAGAGCAGCAGCTTGGAAATTGCTTGGAAGTGACTACTGGTTAACATGTAGTCTTAATGGGTGGCGTTTCAGTCACTATTTCATACTCGTTCCATTGTCTGACAACAGAAACAGAACAAATATGTACATGAGAACAGCTTTATTGGGAATTCGGCTGTATTAAAATACAGTATGTGAGCACAGATAGTAGGAGAGAAGCAAACAGATGTAAAGGGCTGACACAAGACAGAATGCAAATACGACGTGATGACATAATGAATATGCTAATTAACGCATGACATCATCTAGCTACTTTTAGCGACTTTTTTAGCAGGCTTTAGCTACTTTTCATTGAAAGTAATTGGCAACACTGGTGGTTATGCTCTGTTAATGGCCTTAAGGGTTTGCTGTTGAGATCTGAAAAAGAGACTGATCTGCTGTGGATAATTTATGAAGATAGTGCATTGAGTACGCTCTAAAACACTGACATTACGTCACAGATCTTGTATCCATATACCACAACACATCTCTGTGTAGTTTTACCCTATGGGCTGAGTCAGTCTTCTCAGGGTGGCCCTTAGTTTTTATTCCCAGTTCAACCTCACAGTGCACAACTCTTGGTCATACATGAAAAAGTTTAAGTTCAGGGCCCTAAACCTGGAACGTAACAGTGCTGCACCAGTGGAGTCTTTTAAGCAGCTAGTCTTTCTTCTTTAGCTTGGGTTTGAAACGCAGTGTCTGAAAGGCACTCTCCACAACTTTTGGCAGGTGGATAGGGTTCCGTTGCAGACATCTCCTACTACCGGTGCTCCCCTTGTCTCCCTTCCGCTGGGCTTTCTGCCCAGGGCTGATATCTGAAGACTTGGGCTGTGACTCTGTCAGAGAGATTCGACGAGGGTCCCGCAGCACCCAGTTAGAATGAAGGTCATGCTCACATGTACTGGTTGCCACTAAGGAGAGATTTAAATGGGTGGAGGGAGAGAATCAGACATAGAACAAACACTATATTCAACAGAAGGCCGAAAAGAACAAAATACTTCCAATTTGACCAGTGAGGTTAATTAAAAATAGTTGGGATTCCTCCTTTTAAAGGAATTGGGATTCAATACAAGTTAAGCTCAATTGACAGAATTTGTAGCATAATCCTGGTTATCACAAATTCATTTTTTAAAATAAATAAAAAAATCTAAAATCTGGGCTACAGTGAGGCAACCAATTTATGGTGGAAATGAATGGGGCCGATCTGTAAACATTAAAATACTCCCCGTTTCAAAATTATAACCACAACACATAAACAACATGCGTGTTAATATGATTTTAGTGTGATAAAATTGCTTGCATCCAGTTTTACAACTTCGTTGCCATGACGACATAACAGTAACCCTAAAATGACCTTTAAAACAATAATTTAAACAACTTTACAGCTCTTTACAGTTAAGTTAACAAGAATTAATGTAAGTGCTTTTATAAAATTATAAGATCCCTTTTCTGCCTTTAAACCCTCCAAAAATTGGCCCCCATTCACTTATTGCAAGTACTTCATTGTAACCTCAATCTTTGTTGTCTTTAAAGAAAAGGAGGGAAGAGTCAAAAAAAATGTTTGTTTTTTTTTGTGGTAATCAACATTATGCTATAAATGCTATTGATTGAGCTTAACTTAAACTGAACCCAGAATATTCCTTAACATTGAGAATGCTTTAAGTTTTCCATTAAATTTCATTCAATTCGTAGACTGCATCTTCTCAGCTGCCTCCACAATAATTGTAATAATGTCATTTAAATATTTAAAGAAATATTCTGGGTTCAATTCAAGTTAAGCTCAATCGACAGCATTTGTAGCATAATGTTGATTACCACAACAATTTATTTCGATTCATCCCTGCTTTTCTTTAAAAAAAAGCAAAACAATTGAGGTTACAGGGAGGCACTTACAATGGAAGTGAATGTGGCCAATTATGAGGGTTTAAAGGCAGAAATTTGAAGCTTATAATTTTATAAAAGCACTTACATTAACTCTTCTGTTAAACCTCATGTAATATTTAAGCTGTAAAGTTGTTTGAATCATCATTTTTACAATCATTTTAGGGTTTGTTGACGTTACATCGTCATGGTAATGAAGTTGTAAAATTGGCTATAACTTTACACAGAAAAGGTTAGTAAGTAATTTATCACTCTAATATCATGTTACATGCATATTGTTTATGTCTTGTGGCTAAATCTTTGAAACGTGTATTTTAATGTTCAAAAATTGGCCCTCATTCACTTCCATTGTAAGTGCCTCACTGTAACCTCGATTTCCGTTTTTTTAATTTTATTTATTTATTTTTATAGTAGAGATGGGAGGCCTGAGTAGCTCAGTGAGTGTTGACGCTGACTACCACCCCTGGAGTCACGAGTTTGAATCCAGTGCGTGCCGAGTGACTCCAGCCAGGACTCCTAAGCAACCAAATTGGCCCGGTTGCTAGGGAGGGTAGAGTTACATGGGGTAGCATCCTCGTGGTCGTGATTAGGGGTTCTCACTCTCAAAGGGGTGTGTGGTAAGTTGTGCGTGGATCGCGGAGAGTAGCATGAGCCTCCACATGCTTCGAGTCTCCGCTGTGTCAAGCACAACGAGCCACGTGATAAGATGTGTGGACTGACTGTCTCAGAAGCGGAGGCAACTGAGACTTGTCCTCCGCCACCGGATTGAAGTGAGTAAGCGCGCCACCATGAGGACCTACTAAGTAGTGGGAATTGGACATTCCAAATTGGGAGAAAAGGGGATGATAAAAAATAAAATAAAATAAAAACATAGGAGAGACGAGGAAAAATAAATATTTGTGGTAATCAATATTGTGCCACAAATGCTGTTGATTGAGCTTAACTTGTATTGAACCCGGAATAATCCTTTCCACGCTCACCTATAAAGTCCACGTCTGCATGGCCATTATCAACATGTGGTTTTCGATTGGGCTCTGGGTCACAGCTTGCAATGACTGTATCAAAAAACTGGAGTGTGTCTTCCTCATTTGGGATAGGTGGAGCAGAAGGTTCCGGCCTTGAAATCTTTATCCAGGAGATAGGTGTTATGAATATTGTTAGTTGCATTGCTGATTTAGACAGTAATGCCCTTCATGATTAACATTTTTTGCAAAGTACAGATGAAGCACCAAACTAAAACCATTGTATCTCATGTCTCAATATTTCTGATGTAGGCATATTGAAATGACTTGTTAAAAATGAATAATTACAGTATAATCTTCTGACCAAAATATAAAATCACCACTTCAAATATTAGGTTTTGTTGTCATAGTGCCAGCATACACAAGTCAATGTCAGTATAAAGTTCTACTACCACCGACGTTGAAAACTATTGCACTAATTTTCTCACCTGTGTGACTCTATTGTTCGGTGGCTGGGGTGCGGGTTTCTTGTGAGATGCGCTATCTTTCCGTTCGCCATTCTTGAGGTCGCCGATACTCTTGGTGTATTGACGTCTGAGTGCGACCAGTTCCTGTAAGTAATCCAAGCAGTTCTGGTTCTGGGAATATAGCCATATTCGGTCCTCGCGGCTCTGGTAGTAGTACAGGGCCATACTGGACTCGACACTCACGACGCTCACGCTCCGCTTTAGCGTGGAGTCCTGCTGCACGCGACTGCTCTCTCCGACCACGAGCATCGACGTACTCCGGACCAGTTTCACTGTGCACGCACTATGGTAGTCCTCCTTTGGCCTGAACCCGTCCCGCGCGCGATGGCCATTGTTCGGACGGAACACTGCGTTGATTTTCTTAAACATTATGCTCACCTTCTGGGTGCTGTTGCGTCGTGGTTAAATATCTGGGCTTGTGACTGAAAGCATGTAGGTTCAAACCACACGAGGTGTCTATCACCATTGTGCCCTTGACACTAGACTTTCTCGAAGGGACCTATAATTGTAATGTAATCCACTTTACATAAAATCATAATGCTAAATTACTTAACCAGAGTTCTTAATAAGCTATACATAATCACTACTTAATGAAAATCAATCGGTTCTTTTTCTTCATATCCCTTTCCACTCTGGCCCAAATACCTTTTCTACACGTGAAATCTTACTTCATATCTTCGTCAACACCGCTCAGAGTAAAAATGGGAGTTTTGTTGGTTGATCTTGTCCAGGGTGCTGAACTCCTATATTGATCTAAATGGCTTGAAGACACGATTACAGGCGATGACCATTTCCTATCCGTAAGAAAGAATATGGTAGGTTTCTGATGCAGCCATGGTAACGGTGCATTTGTAACCCTATGCTAAAAATTAATAATTAATCCACCTTAGACAGATTAGGTTACACACATAAGATTTGCTGGGCATTACAGGCAATATCCAGGATGTACCTTACATAATTTACCATAGTAACCATGATTCCTGCCAAAATACCTTACTTACTACAGTGATACTCAATTGGTAGCAGCCAATGAGCTTCAGTCATTGATCAATAATTCAAATTAGTACAATTAGTCGCAAAACTGAGTATATCAATATCCACATAATACAATGACCAATCAACAACAATATAAATTTACAAAAAAAAAAAAAAAAAAAAAAAAAAAAACACTATTTACACACTTAACAAATGTCATGCACTCAATTATTATTATTATTATTATTATTATTATTTCATCTAAATTGATAATGAGACAAGATAAACAAGTTAAAACTCACATAATTACCCCAGATGATGGAGCATGCACAATATGAAGAGTGAATTTTCAAAAAACCTCATAAAAAAAGGAGTTAAATCCAATTCGCCATTTAAACCCGGATACATTGTGGCACGTAATGAGTGGATCCAAAAAGACTCCCTTTGTAGTAAATGTTTTAATCTAAACAAGGATCCCTTAATCAACACTTTCAAAAAACGAGACTTGTGGATAGAAATTACTTAATAAAGAAAAATCACAGACCCTTCAAATCAACTTTATTTTGTTACTCAATATAGTACAGAGGCATACAAAATAAAAAAACATCATAAAAAGAAATTGGGATATATAGTACAAAGTTATCATATATTAAGGGAAGTGTTTCCTGAGCCACCAACAGTCAGTTTTAGACGAGCACCTAACATTCGGGACATCTTGGTACGTAGTTATCTTCTTCCTCCTTTGTCGCAAAACTGGCTTACCCAACCTATAGGTACATACCCATGTGGACATGGTAATCATTGTAATGTATTAAAAATAAAAACCTTCCCCGATGTACATAAGGGTATTACTTATGATATGAGACATTTTGCATTTTGAAACTTTCTATGTTGGCTGTACAAAACGACACCTAAAAGATCGATTGGCTGAACATAAGCACACTATTAGACCAACGAATGAAATTTATCCTAAATTAAAACATTTACTACAAAGGAAGTCTTTTTGGATCCACTCATTATGTGTCAGTGTATCCGGGTATAAATGCTGAATTGGATTTAACTCCCTTTTTACGAGGTTTTTTGAAAATTCAGTGGACTCGATCCCTCTTCATGTTGTGCGTGCTCTACCCTCTGGGGTAATTATGTGATTTTTAACTTGTTTAAAATATGTATATTTTTGTTGATTTGGTTGTATTATGTGGATATTTATATACTCAGTTTTATTGATCAATGAATGAAGCTCATTGGCTGCTGCCAATTGAGTATCACTTAAATAAGGAACTGGTTAAATAAGGAACTGCCGATTTGCGTTGAATTTTTAATGTTTTGTTGCCTATTAAATAAACACTCTGCACTGGAGATTGATTGCCTTGTTCTTTTGCTGTCAATTGGCATTTGATGTTTTGATAGTAACCCCATGTGGCAATGAGTACCTCTCCTTGTGATTCTTTTCGGATACATTTTTAAACCTAAGTAGCAGTATACATTTTCTATTCCTATTATTGTATGTATTTGTATTTATTTATTTGGAATTTTGTGACGTGAACCTTTTTTTGCGATAACGTATAACATGCGAGTAAGGGCAGCCGGTGGAGTTTCTGGTGCTCCCCTAGGGAGTTGGTGCCCTACGCAGACTGCATAATATGTGTATAGGGAGCGGCGGTATCAGCAGTTACAGAAATACTCAAACCACCCAGTCTGGCACCAAAAATCATGCCATGGTCGAAACCACTGAGATCACATTTTTTTCCCCATTCTGATGGTTAATATGAACATTAAATGAAGCCCCTGACCCGTATCTGCATGATTTTATGCATTGCACTGCTGACACATGATTGGCTGATTAGATAATCCCATGAATAAGTAGGTGTACAAGTGTATTTAATAAAGTGATCGGTCAGTGTATATACAGTATATATACACTAGCGGCCAAAAGTTTGGAATAATGTACAGATTTTGCTGTTTTGGAAGGAAATTGGTACTTTAATTCACCAAAGTGGCATTCAACTGATCACAAAGTATAGTCAGGACATTACTGATGTAAAAAAACAGCACCATCACTATTTGAAAAAAGTCATTTTTGATCAAATCTAGACAGACCCCATTTCTAGCAGCCATCACTCAAACACCTTATCCTTGAGTAATCATGCTACATTGCTAATTTGGTACTAGAAAATCATTTGCCATTATATCAAACACAGTTTAAAGCTATTTGGTTCATTAAATGAAGCTTAATTTTTTAAGTCTTTGTGTTTGTTTTTGAGCTGCCACAGTATGCAATAGACTGGCATGTCTTAAGGTCAATATTAGGTCAAAAATGGCAGAAAAAAAAAAAAAAGAAACAGCTTTCTCTAGAAACTCATCAGTCAATCATTGTTTTGAGGAATGAAGGCTATACAATGCTTGAAATTGCCAAAAAACTGAAGATTTCATACAAAGGTGTACATTACAGTCTTCAAAGACAAAGGACAACTGGCTCTAACAAGGACAGAAAGAGATGTGGAAGGCCCAGATGTACAACTAAACAAGAGTATATGTACATCAGAGTCTCTAGTTTGAGAAACAGATGCTTCACATGTCCTCAGCTGACAGCTTCATTGAATTCTACCCACTCAACACCAGTTTCATGTACAACAGTAAAGAGAAGACTCAGGTGCAGGCCTTATGGGAAGAATTGCAAAGAAAAAGCCACTTTTGAAACAGAAAAACAAAAAGAAAAGGTTAGAGTGGGCAAAGAAACAGATATTGGTTCAACAGATAATTGGAAAAGAGTGTTATGGATCTTAAACCCATTGAGCTTTTGTGGGATCAGCTAGACTGTAAGGTGCGTGAGAAGTTCCCAGCAAGACAGGCACATCTATGGCAAGTGCTACAGGAAGCGTGAGGTGAAATGCCACCTGAGTATCTGGACAAACTGACAGCTAGAATGCCAAGGATCTGCAAAGCTGTCATTGCTGCACGTGGAGGATTTTTTTGTTGATCAGAACTCTTTAAGTAGTTTAAGAATTTCTGAATTTTGTTTTTCAAACTGTAATAATAATTTTTCACTTTATTAATGTCCTGACTATACACTGTGATAAGTTGAATGACACTTTGGTGAATAAAAGTACCAGTTTCTTTCTTTAAGAGCAAAATCTGTACATTATTCCAAACTTTTGGCCGCCAGTGTGTGTTTGTGTGTGTGTGTGTGTGTGTGTATATATATATATATATATATATATATATATATATATATATAAAAGAAAAAAATATTTCTTGGTTTTAGGAGGACATTTGGCACTTTAATATAGAAACACTACATTTGGTCACCAGTCTCAACAAAAAGAGTACTGATAAACTGCAAAACAGTTTAAAGAGGTCAAATCATATACATTTTTATTATTATTTTTTTTTCTGAGGTCCACTTGTAATGTAAGTGAAATTTTTGTGCCAATACAATAATGTAGCCATCCTCCTTATAACCATGGAGGTCTATAATACCTGGAGAGTGTAATCTGTTAACATTCCCATTCATCTCAATGGCAAATGCTCGGCTGGCGCATGCGGCCCAATTCATGGTCTTTTTGGACTGGGCAGGAAGTTTTGAGTTCTGAAAGTTAAGGTATGTTTACATAGTACAATACAATATTTTATCTCAAACGATCAAGGAAAAATTTATTCCTCATGATTGTTCATTATTCCGTCATCTTGTGTTTTATTTTATATCGAATTCTTGTTTAACTCTGTGGTCAACATGTTTTTTGTTTAGCACAGTAACTGAAGATTTAAATTAGACTTTTATTTCCCTCACAAAGAGGGATAGCATCTCAAGATCATTTTAAATACATTTAGTAGAGGTTGTGCTTGTTTACTTGTTTGTTTTAATTATTAGATAATCTTTCATTTTCTTACATTTTATATACAGATCATCACATGAACAATGAACGTCACTGCACAGCATTTTGTGACCCACCCTTTAGCTCATTAGCCCAGGCCACATAGACTGAGATGCATTCAGTTTAAGTGGTAATCTGGTGGTTTAAATTACATTGGAATCGATTATTTGGTTTCAGTGGGGAAGTGATGACTCATTGTTACATAACAAAATCTACATTTCCTACTGCATGGAACAGACTTCAGATTAAAACAACAAGACAAACTTTTAATGCAAGCAAAAAAAAAAAACAAAAAAAAAATCACATTATTATTTATCACTGTTCTGGCATTGCTCTGTTATTGTATGGCCTGAATTAGAGATACAGAACATGAAGATACAGGGTTACTGAAATCTGATATTTCAAATAGCTGCAGGTGCAAACCCTGATGAGTTACATATTTAAGGAAATGTGCTGCATAAAGGAAATGTGCTGCATACAGATGTACTTTCTCTCATGAAACTGCAAAATATAACTCTTCTTCTCACAAGGCATACAGCTGTATAAAGTTGTGTGAGAGAGACAGAGAGTACTGATAAACTGCAAAACAGTTTAAAAAGGGCAAATCATAAATGTTTAGTTTTTTCGTGAGGTCCACTTGTTATGCAAGTGAAGTTTTTGTGCCAGTACACAGTCATAATGTAGCCATCCTCCTTATAAACATGGAGGTCTATAATACCTGGAGTGTAATCTCAATATTATTTTAAATACATTTTGTAGCAGTTGTGCTTGTTTACTTGTTTGTTGATATCAGATAATCTTTCATTTTCTTACATTTTATATACAGATCATCACATGAACAATGAACGTCACTGCACAGCATTTTGTGACCCACCCTTTAGCTCATTAGCCCAGGCCACATAGACTGAGATGCATTCAATTTAAGTGGTAATCTGGTGGTTTAAATTACATTGGAATCGATTATTTGGTTTCTGTGGGGAAGCGATGACTCGTTGTTACATAACAAAATCTACATTTCCCACTATATGGAACAGACTTCAAATTAAAATGTAAAATAATTGAAACAAGACAACTTGAAAAAAAAAAAAAAGTCACATTATTATTTATCACTGTTCTATCAGGAAGACTCACAGACTTGAGTGAAATTTAAGATGACATTTATTTGATGAATATAAAACAGAAATGTAATGTCTCTCTTTGGTGTAAGCCCGTCTGTCGGTCTGAAGAAGTTGTACTTGGAACCGTCATATCCTGCCAGAGATAGGAGGCAGGGGCGAGGAGTCTACCCCCGTGCAGGACGGGACTAAACTGGTGGTGGTGGAGGTTGCCATGTTAGCACACTGAAACAGCAATGTGATAGATTGTGAGCAGACTTATAAAGCATTGGCTTACATGTGATTGGCTAGGAGTTACTTAGCTAATGGTGCGATGATGTCCAGCTGCTAGTCTTCCCGCTAGAACTACGCTGCGCTTACATTTCTAGCATTGCTCTGTTATTGTATGGCCTGAATTGAAGATACAGAACATGAAGATACAAGGTTACTGAAATCTGAAATTTCAAATTTGCTGAAATTTGCTGCAGGTGCAAACCCTGATGAGTTATATATTTAAGGAAATGTGCTGCATACAGATGTACTTTTTCTCATGAACCTGCAAAATATAACTCTTCTTCTCACAAGGCATACAGCTGTGTAAAGTTGTGTGAGAGAGAGACAGAGAGAGAAAGAAAATTGAAGAGAAACTGAGAATTGCAAATAGTGCAGCAATGTTTCGCTAAATGCCCACAACAGCACAAATGTTTATAATTATTTTCTAATTTATTATTCTCTTATTGACAAGAAATACTAATAACTGGCACAGAATTGACCTTTTATATATTTATAGTTAATATATTCCTTCCATCAGGGATATTATCCATTACCTCCTTGCTCAAGCAGGAAATCTAGGGGAAACACAGCAAAGAGGGTGGGGTCTGCTCACTTGAGATGGTAGAGATGTGGGTATTTTCCAGTGCTGCTGTAATGAAAATACTCATTCCATGGTTATGCCTAATAGTACATTAAGAAAAACTGTTTTAAGCTGAACCACATCAGTAATAAACATGACAAGCTTTCACCGTGTCAAGATGCACCAACCAATAACTGTTTCACATAAATAGACCTAAAAATGATTTCAAATTGAAATTGAAATGTACATGGAAGACCGAAATCTCATCACACTCGATGCTTTCACTTCCTCCTTCAGTGGAGCATAAAACTGAAGAACTATAGCATAGGTTTCACTTACAATGAAACAACCAATTACAGACCTAGAGACCCAGACCTAACTGCAAATAGCTAGGGGTGCAGTCAAGCACAACATACAGAGATTCTTCAGTGAAAAAGAAGGTAAGCTTTGGAGAAGTTAAATCTTTTGGATTGGTAGATGATCTCAGTAAATGCAGTTTAAAAGACAAATTATATCTAATCTGGGGGTGGTCCTTTGGACCAAGCATGAATAATAGCACTTTAACTTCTGTGTCTGTCTATCTACAGATGCTGTGTGAAAGTAAGCTGTGGATTTTGATGGTTTGCCCTGAAACAGAATGTGCAAAACCTTCAGCATGCTGCACACTCGCAGCACCATCATCACCTCCACTGAGCTATCACCTTTCAGCCCAAATCCCAGTCCACTCACCTCAAGAGCAGCACACCAAAACAACCCAGTGTGATGCCCATCTTTCCTCTACAACCCCTGTGGCAGGACGGCAACTGTCTCTCAGTGTGGACATCCCCAGGCAGGCAGACTCACCAGAGGCCGAGGCCTTTTTGGTGCCCTCTAGCTGCCACAGCATCTGTCAGCACTACAGCGATTTACACATTGCTGGTGGCCAGGTACTGCCTCTGAGCCCCAGTGCAGGTGATGTGCAGGGCAGTCACAGCCAGGACCTCCAGCCTGGGCCCTTCCTGATGTCTGGAGATGTCCCTATCCCCTCCCTCCTGCCTCCTTTGGTCCATGAGTACCGGAGCTCAAGGCGCTGGAGGGAAGAGAGTGGCCGTGAGCGTGCCTCTCTTCTGCAGTTTGCTCAGCCCCTCTCTAACTCCCAGCTCAATGGCTACCTGGAACAGAAACTTCTGGAGCTGTACAGGCAGTACCTGACAGAGGGGCCTGCGGGGACGAGGCCGGTCATGGCCTCTGAGCTACTGCAGACCAGCCTGGACCAGATGACTCTACAACTGAGCCGTGAGCAGAACATGGAGACAGCACGAGCCAAAGACATGCTGCTTAGCTGTCTTCTGAAAGTCACCAGCAGTTATCAGTCCAGTGAGATCAGCACCCCTCTACTGCAGATCTCCACTGAGACAAAGTGAGTTTGAAAGGAGGCAGAAGTGGGAAATAAAAGACAGTGGGGAGGTAGATGAAAGTTTGCTAAAGAAACGAAAGTTGTGGCAGTTCTTCATATTGTCTTTCAAAAGTACAATGCAATAGCTTGAAATGAGAATGCTAAAGTGATAGTTCACCCAAAAATAAAAATTTGGTTTCTGTCATTATTTACTCACTCTCATGATGTTCCAAACCAGTATGACTTTCATCCGAGGAACACAAATGATGTTTTGCAGAATGTTATGGATACTCTCAGTCACCTTTCACCTTTGCATTTTTTTTTCCCCATATAATGAAAGCGAATGGTGACTGAGTGAATATTTTGTTAGCCTAATGCCTCACAGCCTAACATCTTTTATGTTTCACAGAACAAAAGGAAGTCATACAGGTTTTGAATAAAATGCAGATGAGTAAATGACAGAATTTTAAATTTTGGGTGAACTAAATTTTCAGTTGTAATGATGTTGATCATTGTCATAACACATTTGATTCAAAATCTAAATTTGAAACATAGCCTCTGCATATGCACACATGCACGTTCCATAGCCAAGAGACAATAATGTATATGAAATAAAATAAATACTGATCAAAGGGTGTTCACTGTTCCTCTGAGTCCATTGTAACTTTGCAAGTTTTATTTTTTTATTTTTTTTATAAGAAAACAAGAGGCATTTTACATCTTTTCAAAACTTTCAACTGGTGTTGCAGTAAGGTGTTTATATTTTTATGCTGTGATAAATTTAAGATACAGATTCTCTTTCTCACAAAGGGGATTCTGAGGCTAGGTAAGACAACATATATTATTATTATGTATTTAATAATATTAAAGCTTTGTAATCATGAATTGATTCACAGTTGTCATCAACTTTTTAGCTGATTTCAACTTATTGCAGATGACTTTACAAGTATGATCTTCAGAGGTGAAACTTTGCAACCAACAACATGTTAGATCCAGTCTCTTTACTAGACCTCTCTCTCTATCAGAAGATCTCCAAATACCAGTTGTGCCTGATATCCAAAACCAGTCAACATCAACAGCTTATGTTAACTCAACAAATTCAACAAGTGTTATTATATCAAGCAGAGACAATGAAAAATTGCTGCTTTACAACATTGTCCCGTGAGTTGAAGACCTTGAATTGGAGACATTATCTCCGTATCTCTAACTTGTAAAGACAATATAGCACACAACATTAGAGTAAACAAAAATACAGTTATAATGTAGAGTAAGAAATAATGTAAAAAATTTAATAAGCGGTAATATATAACGTTAATAAAAAAGTGAGTAAATATACAGTATAAGAAATTATAGAAAAGAATGAAAGAAATAACATAAATGAACAACATGTTCTTTGCTTTTGAAGCCATATCACACACTCAGGATGCTTTTAAAACTCAAACTAGATCTTTAGATCATTCAACCCAGATATGGAAATGCTCTTGCAGTAAACCTGTGTGTAAAAGTGTCTATTGGTTAGAGGGTTCAAAAACATCTTTCCTCTCTTCTCTACTGTGTGGCTTTGGTGAAATGCATGCTGTATATTTACATTTGTTTTACCATAGACTAATTGTTAATGATAAAATTTGTCCAAGTGAAATTAAAAAGCAATCAGAGCACATGGTGAAATATTGTGTGTGTGTTTGTACCTGTGAGTGAAAATGAGATCAGCAGGAAAGGTGAAGAGAAAGAGATTGATAAGGAATTCAATTACTTTTTTCAAACACAGTGACTGTTTACAAGATGAAGAATATACAGTATATATACACTGATCAGCCACAACATTTAAACCACCTGCCTAATTTTGTGTAGGTCCCCCTCGTGCCACCAAAACAGTGCCAATCCGCTTCTCAGAAAAGCATTCTGATGATATTCTTCTAGCCACAATTATACAGAGTGGTTATCTGAGAACTCTGTCAGTTCAAACCAGCCTGGCCATTCTCTGTTGACCTCTCATCAACAAGGCATTTCTGTCCACAGAACTGCTGCTCACTGGATGTTTTTTTTTGTTTTTGGCACCATTCTGAGTAAATTCTAGAGACTGTTGTGTGTGAAAATCCCAGGAGATCAACAGTTACAAAAATACCCAAACCAGCCCATCTGGAACCATCAATCATGCCACGCTCCAAATCACTGAGATCATATTTTTTTGTTCATTCTGATGGTTGATGTGAAATTAACTGAAGCTCCTGACCCGTATCTGCATTATTTTATGCACTGCTGCCACATGATTGGCTGATTACATAATCGCATGGATGATTGTTGGTGCTAGACAGGCTGGTTTGAGTATTTCTGTAACTGCTGATCTCCTGGGATTTTCACACACAACAGTCTCTGGTGCCAAAAACAAAAAACATCCAGTGAAGAGCAGTTCTGTGGATGGAAATGCCTTGTTGATGAGAGAGGTCAACAGAGAATGATCAGACTGGTTCGAACTGACAAAGTCTACGGTAACTCAAATAACCACTCTGTACAGTTGTGGTGAGAAGAATAACATGCTATTCTGAGATGTGGGTTGGTGCTGTTTTGGCGGCATGAGGGGGACCTACACAATATTAGGCAGGTGATTTTAATGTTGTGGCTGATCAGTGTATAGGTTACTGCATATACCCGGGTTTTCTCTCAGACACAAAATCAATAGCAACAATAGAGGGAGATATTTTGGTTTGCGAGATTTATGACATTGGATCTTTTAAATAAATTCAATAGCTTTTTCCTGAACACGGAAGTGTTAAACTATTCATAAAGGCTACCTGTTTTCGCTTTCCGGTCTCCAGTGTTTTCACTTGCCTCGGTGTGTTCTTAGTGGACAAACAATATTTAGCATCTTAAATTAGTAAAAGTTGCCCCAAAAGCATGTTTTAACATTGCTTCTTATGGAGACTGGAAACAGAAAACAGTCCAGCAGCAATCAGAATCATCATGGCGCCGCCGAGTGGTTGGTCAGGAAACCCGTGTTTGTGTTCGTGAACTGACCACATGGGATGATTGTCAGTACAAAACCGGTCAATTAAAAGTGAAAATGCCCTATTTCACTCCAAAAAAAACAAAAACATTTTGCATATAGAAATTGAAGCCTATATTTAGGGTCATTATTTTTTACATTTAGGCTATGGCATTCACCACATTTTATCCAATTCACATTACCGCTTATTCCAATATGGATTAAATTAATTATTTTCCTCAAAATTCCACAAACAATACCCCATAATGACAATGTGAAAGAAGTTTGTTTGAAATCTTTGCAAATGTATTAAAAATAAAAAATGAAAAAAATCACATGTACATAAGTATTCACAGCCTTTGCCATGACACTCAAAATTGAGCTCAGGTGCATCCTGTTTCAACTAATCATCCTTGAGATGTTTCTACAACTTGACTGGAGTCCACCTGTGGTAAATTCAGTTGATTGGACATAATTTGGAAAGGCACACACCTGTCTATATAAGGTCCCACAGTTAACAGTGCATGTCAGAGCACAAACCAAGCCATGAAGTCCAAGGAATTGTCTGTAGACCGCCGAGACAGGATTGTATCGAGGCACAGATCTGGGGAAGGGTACAGAAATATTTCTGCAGCATTGAAGGTCCCAATGAGCACAGTGGCCTCCATCATCTGTAAACGGAAGAAGTCTGGAATCACCAGGACTCTTCCTAGAGCTGGCCGCCTGGCCAAACTGAGTGATCGGGGGAGAAGGGCCTTAGTCAGGGAGGTGACCAAGAACCCGATGGCCACTCTAACAGAGCTCCAGCGTTTCTCTGTGGAAAGAGGAGAACCTTCCAGAAGAACAACCATCTCTGCAGCACTCCACCAATCAGGCCTGTATGGTACAGCGGCCAGACGGAAGCCACTCCTCAGTAAAGGGCACATGACAGCCCGCCTGGAGTTTGCCCAAAGGCACCTGAAGGACTCTCAGACCATGAGAAACAAAGACTGAACTCTTTGGCCTGAATGGCAAGCGTCATGTCTGGAGGAAACCAGGCACCACTCATCACCTAGCCAATACCATCCCTACAGTGAAGCATGGTGGTGGCAGCATCATGCTGTGGGGATGTTTTTCAGCGGCAGGAATTGGGAGACAAGTCAGGATCGAGGGAAAGATGAATGCAGCAATGTACAGAGACATCCTTGATGAAAACCTGCTCCAGAGTGCTCTGGACCTCAGACTGGGGCGACGGTTCATCTTCCAATAGGACAATGATCCTAAGCACACAGCCAAGATAACAAAGGAGTGGCTACGGGACAACTCTGTGAATGTCCTTGAGTGGCCCAGCCAGAGCCCAGACTTGAACCCGATTGAACATCTCTGGAGAGATCTGAAAATGGCTGTGCACCGACGCTCCCTATCCAACCTGATGGAGCTTGAGAGGTCCTGCAAAGAAGAATGGGAGAAACTGCCCAATAATAGGTGTGCCAAGCTTGTAGCATCATACTCAAAAAGACTTGAGGCTGTAATTGGTGCCAAAGGTGCTTCAACAAAGTATTGAGCAAAGGCTGTGAATACTTATGTACATGTGTTTTTTTTTTTTTTTTTTTTTAATAAATTTGCAAAGATTTCAAACAAACTTCTTTCATGTTGTCATTATGGGGTATTGTTTGTAGAATTTTGAGGAAAATAATGAATGTTATCCATTTTGGAATAAGGCTGTAACATAACAAAATGTGGAAAAAGTGAAGCGCTGTGAATACTTTCCGGATGCACTGTATATATATATATATAATAGCTAGCAGGTTTTTCTCTCAGACATAAATTTACCATACCAAAACTTGCTTTTTGTGTTGTGACGTCACTGTACACTGTGAAAAAACATTAAAAAGAAAATGATTGTGCCACTAGAGTGACATTACACATTATCTGTTATTAATAACAGTAAATATAGGGTAAACATCTAGCATCCATGCACAGACTATGTAGAGATAGATGATAATTAACTAAGCACCTTTTTCAGAAGTAGTGACAGTGATGTGGTGATTGATTCTAATGATGATGATCTGTCTCCACTTACCAGCAATATTTTAAAAAGTGAACAGTCCCACAGAAATTCTATCCCTATCCGTGATAGCAGCAAATACTTATCTCACAAGAGTTGATAAGAATGAGGAGTAACATCAAGAAATACCTTAATCGTTATGTGTCAAATTTGAATACGCTAGCTAGCACAGATGATATTTGATAGCAACAATAGAGGGAGATATTTTCAGTGAATGGGTTTGTAATTAAGATTATTTTCATTTCTGAATGAACTACTCCTTTAAAAAGTGAAATTAATTTTAAATACTACATATATGTGCACATTTTAGTAGTCTCAACTTTAAGAAGTGACTTTTGACCTGAGCACAACTATTATTCATTATGACAGAACATACATCTTAGCCCGCAGAGCCAAAGAGTGTTAAACGAAAGCTAACTTTTTCTGTAACTTCATGTCAAGAAAAAAAACTGTGATTTACAGAGATTCTTAACTATTAATACACAATTTAACCTCTGATTGAATTCTAACTAAGTCTGGTTTACAGAAGAATTCACTGGTAAGATCACCAAAGGAGAAATGTTACAGCCAACATCAATAAAAAGGAAACACTTTCTCAATAAATGTGCATGTAAAAGAGTGTACATGTGTGGAAGTGAAAGAGTCAGAGAATGACAGCTTTCCACTGTCCCAGCCCAGCTGAACACTGATCCTCTTAAGTTTCTCTTTCACTGGAAGGACAGTTGGTGATTTAGATGGAATATGTGCCTTATATCCAACACAGAAATGCCCCACAAGCCAGATTCCAGATTTAATATATATATATATATATATATATATATATATATATATATATATATATATATATATATATTTTATCCTCTTTTTCTCCCCAATATGGAATGCCCAATTCCCACTACTTAGTAGGTCCTCATGGTGGCGCGTTTACTCACCTTAAATTGTGTGGCGGAGGACAAGTCTCAGTTGCCTCCGCTTCTGAGACAGTCAATCTGCACATCTTATCACAGCACGGGAGGCTCATGCAACTCTCCGAGATCCACGCACAACTTACCACATGTCCCACTGAGAGCGAGAACTCCTACTCGTGACCACGAGGAGGTTATCCCATGTGACTCTACCCTCCCTAGCAACCGGGACAATTTGGTTGCTTAGGAGACCTGGCTGGAGTCACTCAGCACGCCTTGGACTTGAACTTGCGACTCCAGGGGTGGTAGTCAGCGTCAATACTCACTGAGCTAACCAGGCCCCGAGGTAACCTATTTTTAAGGCCATGGAGGTCCATGTTTATTTAGTATCCCTGACTTAGACAATTCTAGTTCTAGTGGGACGGCGCCTATAGCCAGCTGTAAATTATTAAAGCAAAACAAACGTACGTATTTTTAATATTTTAAGATTTGTAAGCTAAATAGGCATTCCATCTTTAATTTAACTTTTACAGAGTTGGTTTTACAGAGGAATTTACTTGTAAGATTACCAAAGGAGAAATGTTACAGCCAACACCGAAAAATGGCAATGCTCTCTCAGTAAACCTGTGTGTGAAAGAGTGTATGTGTGTGTTAGTGAAAGCGTCAGAGAATGACAGCTTTCCACTGTCCCAGTCCAGCTGAACTCTGATCCTCTGAAGTTTCTCTTTCACTGGAAGGATAGTTGGTGATTTAGGTGGAATATGTGCCTTATATTCACCACAGAAATGCCCCACAAGCCAGATTCCACTCTTTGAGAATATTTTATTCTTCCTCTGGGCAGATTCTGCCATCACACCGAGGAACCAGCCTGTGCTGTCTCCGACCTCAACATCCCAGCAGTGAGTCCCTGAGTCAAAACCCTCTGAGCCCAGAACACATGCAAACATATCAAATCTCTCTGGATTATCAGGAAGCATCTGTTCCTCATCACTGTATCTCACACTGGTCAGATCATCAGTTAAAATAAGATTACAGTGAGCAGTGTTGGGGTCCAAAGTCACAGGAGCTGAAGAGAGATGACAGATATAAACACATGCATAAAATAAGACAATAAGATGATTCTGATAAAAAAGATTAATTCTTGTATACTGTACTCACCATATTCAACAGTTTCCTGCATCTTCTGTAACACAGAAAACTTCAGGTTGCTCAGGTGTTTTGGCACATTGATCAGAATTCCTGAAATGCTCTCTGGATCTGGCAATCTACACTGGGATCTGGAAAAACACTGACAAGTCAGTGATGCTGTGGGTTTGGTTTCATAACAACAGAGGAGAGAAACAACAGACACAATCCAAACCTTTTCATGGTGGCCTCATAGTTCTGTAAAAACAAAGGCAGACTGTACAGTGAAAATGAATTTGAGCTTATTTTTACAAATGGCATTTATGATTTTGCATTTGTGCCCAGTATGATGAATACTGCAACTGCTATTTGTTCTAAAAATGGTCATGCTCCATACTTGTATAAATAAAACATCTTCAGCTCTCATCTCCTCCTCTATGGCTCTGATTGTGGCTGAAAGAGATGAAATCTCTTTATTCATCTTCTCAATCTTCTCCTTTACCATCTTAGTCTTCTGCTTTTCTTCCTTCCTCACTTTTGTTATCCTTGTCGTCTCTTCAACACATAGAAACTGGTGAAGTTTTTCAAACTCCTCCTTAATCTGCCTCTCTATGTTTTGGGCCTGAAACTGAAACAAAACACATTGTAGAAAAAGATGGGTAAATGATTTAATGCTCATTTTTTGTCCAGATTTATTGAGATTTTCAAAAATACATAAAAAAATGCAATTCACACAAAACAATTACTTACTTCAGTGATGAACATGTTTTGAATTACTAAATTCAAAGGCTTAAATTACAAAATGTCATGTGGTGTCACTGTCCAGAGACAGTAATAAAATAAATAAATCAGTCTCATTAAAGATTAAATTCTTGGAAAAAAAGAAAAAGAAAAGATAAATTTTTGCATGAGTAGTGAGTAGTAATCTTTCATTATTATATAAAAAAAAAAAAGTGGAACAATTTTGTTTTAAAATATTATTAGTATTTGAAAATCGTTTGTCCGACCAAATCATGTGGTGTAACCAACATGTAGGTTACTATTTTGTTGTCATGTGAAAAAAACAAAAAACAAAAAACAAAACATAAAACAGAGAGGAACCCTTTAGACATTCATGACTGTGTGACATTTGAAAATACATGAGATATTTTGACATTTTTATGAAAAGGCACATTTTGTTCAGGTCATATTGAGAAACACTTGATATTCTTGACTTAAAAATGCATGACATTTGTAAAAAAAAAAAAAAAAAAAAAAAAAAAAGAAAGAAAGAAAAAAAACGTTTTTCCTTTAAAATGTATGATTAATGGAAAAGTGACTAATTTTCCATGTGTTCTGAAGGAATTCAATGAATTTTGGGAGAGAACAGACCAAAATACTGTTACTCCTTTTTCACTGTACATCTTTCTATTACAGTCTCTAGGCACGTTCATGATTTCAAGCTCGATTACACTTCCTAGTGCTTGATGCATGCACAGAGCTCTAGGAACTAGTTAATCAAGCTTGAAATCATGATCGCCAAAGAGACTGCTGATGTCAAGATTTATAGTGAAAAAGTAGTTATATTTTGGTCTGTTCTCACCCAAAATCCAATGGATCGCTTCAAAAGGTGTGGATTAATCTGGAGTCATATGGATTACTTTATAATGCCTTTATGTATAGCTTGAAAATTTGGTCACCATTCACTTGTATTGTTTGGACCTACAGACTGATGTTAATCTTCAATAAAATCTCTTGGTGTTCCGTGGAAAAAACAACATTATACAAGTTTGAGGCTACATACATTTTTGGGTGAACTATTCCTTTAGTTGTGTATACTCTTGTATTCAGGAAAGTTTTTTAATACCTTACTTAATGGTTACACCTCATGACATTTTTAAAATCAGTCAATGAATCAATTTTTGTGGAAAATGCTATAAATGCATTTTTTTTTTTTTTTTTTGTAATTAATAAAACCAAACTGGACACAAAGATTACATTTCAACGAACTTTCACATGTTTTAAACTAGATTTTTATAAGATTTCTCATTTTAATAACCTCAGACAACATTATTTGACACTGACCCAGATGAAGGTAAAAGCTAAAGTATAGGCTATTTATTAATACACATTCTTGAAGCAGCAGTTTTGTACAACCTGAAATCACATTGTTTGATTCTTACCTTAATAAGTTTAGCAGTTTGATCTAAAGTATTTTGAAATTCCTTAAATATTCTTAGCTTGGTCTGTAAAGGCTTTAGTGCAGTTTTGAGGTTCTCCTGGAAAACAAAATGAACATGTCAGTATAAAATTCCCTTTCCCAGTCCCAGCTAGTGTATCACAATATAAGCTAACTAACTTAAACTTAAAGCTACACTATGTAAGATTTTTTTTTTAGAAATAAAAATAAAAATAAAAAAATAAATAAAAAAAAAATAATTAATGATCAAATATACCAACAATCCATCTTCCAAACCATGTTTTTGCCTTACCCTGATTCACTATGGTAAGCATATAATAATTATTAGGGCCCAAACACTGAAAGTGCAGAGACCCTATTGTTCTTCTAAGGATTATTATTATTGTTATTAGGGCACAAGCGCTGAAAGTGCAGAGACCCTATTGTTCTTCTAAGGATTATTATTAGGGCCCCAAGCACTTAAAGTGTGGAGACCCTATTGTTCTTCTAAGGATTATTTAGGGCCCAAGCACTGAAAATGCGGAGGCCCTATTGTTCTTCTAAGGATTATAAGGACCCAAGCACTGAAAGTGCGGAGACCCTATTGTTCTTCTAAAGATTCTTCTTTTCAAGGTTTTCAATACTGTTGGGGTACTTAACATGCGTGAAATCTCTTGAAAGTTTGCACATACATCAGGGTTGTCGGCCATTAGGGCTGGGCAAACCTAGAAGATGGGCATGTTCGGGGGGCTCTGTAGCACATCCCTTTTGAGTTACAGTCACCAAACTTTGTACACATATAGATCTCAATCCGGACAACTTTTGCGCTGACAGTCATAAGCTCTGCCCAACAGGAAGTCGGCCATTTTGGATTGTTTGAAAAATGCATGCTCTGTAATTTGTAATAATTCTCCTAAGGATTTCATGTTACAGGTACCAAATGTTTGCGACATCATGTGAAGACACTGACGATGCTAAATTGCAAACAGATTTTTTATATATCCAACGGTGTTGCCATGGCAATGCAATAAAATGGGGAAAAGGAAGTGTCTCATTTTCTGCGTGCATCGTGTGATTTACATAAAAATTGAGCCAATTACACTGATGTGGCTATTGTGGGTCACGGTTATAGCGCCACCAACTGGCGGAAGTGTGGCACTTTTAACAGACTTTGAAATATCCCTCTTATATTTACCTGAATTGCTGAATAAGGTCAAGACAGTGCAGATTTACAATTCTGAAGGGATTCTTAATATCTTAAACAGTGTTGCCATGGCAACACTTTAAATGTCATTATTCCTTTTTATGTATATTCACATGTTTTTGAGGTACTTGGCATGCTTGAATTTTCATGATATTTTGCACACACATCAGAGTTGTCAGCCATTAGGCCTGGGCAAATGTTAACATATGGGCATGGCTGGGGAGCTCTGTAGCACCACCTTTTGACAAAAGTGGTGGGGTCAATTTCATCTATGGTCACCAAACTTGCTACATATATTGTTCTCATCAAGCCGAGCAACTTTCAAAATTCCAGTCATTAGCTCCGGCCAACAGGAAGTCAGCCATTTTGAATTGAATATGCAATTTTTTGGGAAAATTGCATGCCTGAACTTTTGAATACTCCTCTTAAGGGATTCATGTGACTGGCACCAAACTTAGACAATATTATGCTGATGTAAAATTGTAAAGGGATATTTGATATCTTAAATACTGTTGCATTAGCAATATATTGTGCAAGTGAAAGCAGTTTTTAAAGTGAAATAAAAAAGCTTTAAAAAATTTTCTGTGAATTTTACTGCACAAACGTTTTATTTTTTATATAAATAAAATATAATAAAAATATTAATTGAAATGTAAAAATACTAGAAAATCAAAGCCATATGTCTAACCCAGTTCTGAGTGGCAATTAACTTGTTCAGACGCAGTACCAGAAATGTCCAACAGAGGACAGCCAAGCTCCATTGTTGTATGATTCCAAAAAAACACTTCTCAGTCCCTCCAGGATTTTGCTGGTCATGTCTTGAAGGGATCCCTCTTTTGTAGGTTATGTATAGTTTAAGTATGTGTAACTACATTCATCAGTTAACTATGTTTATCAAAACAACGACATATAAAGTTAAAGATCAGTTTAAGATGGATAGCAAAATAACAAGAGCATGCTCATGAACTACTTTTAATTTTAAACAACATAAGTGTTAATTATACAGTATTAAGGAGATAGCAACATATGTGCCACAGTGATGTACTTGAGGAATCGAGAATGGGCAGCAAGCGCTCCTCGTTGCTGCGAATTCTGCAGTTTGCGCTCTTTTACAGTTGAATCCCATAGAAAAATGCAAACAAATGTGTCCCCACTCAGGATATACATCCACTGAGGTGCGGATGCAATCTTTGTTAATTAAAATATAAAGTTCCATATTGGCGGATAAAACCCTAAACCTTGTATGCAATGGGCGAATTAATTACCACTAGACCACCCCAGTCAGACTACTTTTACCAGCACTGATTGATGTACTTCTCCACTGACTTACAATATCTCATGACCGACAATAGCACACATAGAGATTAAGTTATCAAATGTATTATGTTAAATATTTATTTTAGAACCTGAATTGATCATCAAGAATGACTTTTTATCAAAGTAGACCATTTAAAATTATCTTTTACTAGCGCTCATCGTTGCTGTGCGACTTCAAATGCCATGTACCATGAGCATGCCATTGTTATTTTGCTAGCCATCTTAAACTGATCTTTAATTTTATGTCGTTCTTTCGATAAACATAGTTAGCTGATGAACACAGTTACACATACTTAGATTATACATAGCAGACTGCACATGTGCGAGAAGTTGATGAAAGAGGGTTCCCTTCTAGACACAACTGAATTTGAGATCTTGCAAATTCAACAAATTTCTGCATTATTTGTGGTAGCTGCCAGTTTTTATAATTCCCACAAATTTTCCTCAAAAAAACGTAAATCTGAGGGAATCCATTTGTATCATCTCCATAGTAACAGTGTAAGCGTCTCCTCCATGTTGTACGTTCACTATTAAAATCCTTCTAAACTTTCACAAGACCGCAGACAGCACACATACATCACAGCTAGCATTTAATCTTCACCCTGCATGCTGCGAATGAGACACAAAAACTCGCCTTTATACAAAGAATCCCTAACATTCACTTAAAATCCCCATTAGTTGTGTAATAGAATGTAATTAGAATTTTAAGTGCTATTAATACAGTAGGCTACTAATCTGAAAATGGCAATATATGCTGAACACTTGTATGCTGAAAGTAAATGTTCATATATATTTTTAGTGATATAAAAATCAGTTATATAGATATATGCAACATACAGAATATGACAACATAACAAAAATGTCATTGTGGAATTTTAATGAGTAAATAAATGATCAAAAATAGAATCAGAATGAGCTTTATTGTCAAGTATGCTTACAGATACAAGGAATTTGTCTTGGTGACAGAAGCTTCCAGTGCACAAACAATACAACAACAAGACAGAGATAATAATAAAAAAATAGAATAAAAATTGGATAGAAAGTATATATAGAAAATACACAATAAGACAAAACATTTATATATATATATATATGCGTATGTACAAATGCAATTCTGTTATATACAGATGCAAGGGAATGTATGGCAGAAGAGGTAAGATATGTTGGATAAAAATAAACAGACTAGGCTGTGTATGGGGCAGTTTTAACTGTTCATGAGATGGATAGCCTGAGGGAAAAAACTGTTCCTGTGCCTGACGGTTCTGGTGCTCAGTATCGCCATCCAGAAGGCAACTGTTCAAAAAGGTAGTGGGCTGGGAGAGTGGGATCCAGAGTGATTTTTCCAGCCCTTTTCCTCACTCTGGAAGTATACAGTTCTTGAAGGGAGGGCAAGGGGCAACCAATAATCCTCTCAGCAGTCTGAACTGTCCTTTGTAGTCTTCTGATGTCAAGACTACATCGTAGCTGAACCAAACAAGACAGTTAATGAAGTACAGAGGACAGACTCAATGACTGCTGAGTAGAACTGTATCGGCAGCGCCTGTGGCAGGTTGAACTTTCTCATCTGGTGAAAGAAGTACAACCTCTGCAGAGCCTTTTTCACAGTGGAGAAAATATGGGTCTCCCACTTCAGGTTCTGTGAGATGGTAGTGCCCAGGAATCTGAATGACTCCACTGCTGCCACAGTGCTGTTTAGAATGGTGAGCGGGGTCAATGTTGGTGTGTTCCTCCTAAAGTCCATTATCATCTCAAGTGTTTTGAGCGAGTTCAGCTCCAGGTTGTTTTGACTGCACCAGTGAGCCAGCTGTTTAACCTCCCTTCTGTACACAGACTCATCATCTTGCATGAGGCCGATGACAGTAGTGTCGTCTGCAAACTCAGGAGTTTGACAGAGGGGTCCCTGGCGGTGCAGTCATGGAGAAGAGTAGTGGGGAGAGCACACATCCCAGGGGGGGCACCAGTGCTGATCGTACATGTGCTGGAAGTGAATTTCCCTTGTCTCACTAGCTGCTGCCTGTCTGTCAGAAAGCTGGTGATCCACTGACAGATAGACGTGGGAACAGAGAGTTGGTGTAATTAAGTCCAGAGAATAGCTGGGATGATGGTGTTGAAAGCCTAACTGAAGTCCACAAAAAGGATCCTTGCATATGTCCCTGGTCTGTCCAGATGTTGCAGGATATGATGCAATCCCATGTTGACTGCATCATCCACAGACCTGTTTGCTCGATAAGCAAATTGAAGGGGATCTAGAAACGGTCCTGTGATGTCCTTCAGGTGGGCCAACGCTGGTCTCTCAAATGACTTCATGATCACAGACGTCAGAGCGACGGGTCTGTAGTCATTAAGTCCTGTGATTTTAGGTTTCTTTGGGACAGGGATGATGGTGAAGCGTTTGAAGCAGCAGGGAACTTTACACTGCTCCAGTGATCTATTGAAGATCTGTGTGAAGGTGGGGGCCAGCTGGTCAGCACAGGATTTGAGACAAGTGGGTGAAACATCATCTGGGCCCTGTGCTTTCCTTGTCTTTTTTTTTTCTGGAAGACACGGCACACCTCCTTTTCACATATCTTAAATGCAGGTTGAGTAGCAGGAGGGGGGAGGAGGGGGGTAGCAGGAGGTGTTGATGTTTGTGTGAAGTGAAGGTCAGAGCGGGTGTGGGGTGTGAGCCTGTGCCTTTCAATCTACAGTAAAACACATTCAAGTCGTCAGCCAGTTGTTGGTTCCCTACGTGTTGGGGGATGGTGTCTTGAAGTCAATAAAGTCTTTTAGGCCTCTCCACACTGATGCAGGGTTGTTAGATGAAAACTTGTTTTTCAGCTTATCAGAGTAGCTTCTTTTAGTCACTCTGATTTCCTTATTCAGTGTGTTCCTGGCCTGATTGTACAAGATTTTATCCCCACTTCTGTAAGCATCCTCTTTGGCATGACAAAGCTGCCTGAGTTTTGCTGTAAACCATGGTTTGTCATTGTTGTATGTTAAATAAGTCCTAGTAGTAGGAATGCACATATCCTCACTGAAACTGATATATGATCTCACAGTATCTGTGAGCTTGGTGTCTGCAGCCCCAAATACACTCCAATTAGTGCAGTCAAAGCGGGCTTGTAGTTCCAGCTTTGCTTCATTGTTCCATCTTTTTACAGTCTTTACTACAGGTTTAGTTGATTTTAGTTTCTGCCTGTAGGTTGGAAGAAGATGAACCAGACAGTGATCAGAGAGTCCCAAAGCTGCTCTAGGGTCAGAGTGATATGCATCCTTTATTGTTGTGTAGTAATAATCCAATGTATTTCTGTCTCTGGTGGGGCATGCAATGTGCTGTCTGTATTTTGGCAGTTCACGGTTGAGGTTAGCTTTATTAAAATCTCCCAGTATAATAAATAAGTGAGTCTGGGTATTGTTGTTCCATGTCTGTGATCTGATCAGCCAGCTGTTGTAGTGCTGCATTCACGCATGAGTGTGGAGGAATATAAACACTCACTAGAATAAACGAGGAAAACTCCCACGGCATGTAGAAAGGCTTACAGTTGATAAAGAGTGCTTCCAAATTAGGACAGCACATCTTCTTTAATGTTGTTACATCTGTACATCAACTTTCATTGATGTAAAAGCATGTTCCACCACCTCTCGTTTTCCCCAGTAATGCCGCAATGTGATCCGCTCTGAACAGCTGAAATCCCGGCAGATGTAACACGCTGTCCGTACTGGCTTAACTCAGCCAGGTTTCTGTGAAGCACAATGCAGCAGAATTTGAGAAGTCCTTGTTTGTACGGGTGAGGAGATGTAGTTCGTCCATTTTGTTAGGAAGCAGTGTTGTAGTACTTGAGATCGGTCTTTTTGAAGGTCTTGGTCTTGTCTCGGTCTCAGACAAAGAGGACTCTGGATTTTATTTCAAGACCGGTCAAGATTACAGCTGTGGGGATATCACTAAATTGCCTGTGCATTGTCTGATTTATTTGTTAGCATCATTACTGTGATTGGATGTAAAACTTCCTGCTTCAAATGCAAGCAATAACTTGACTAATTTCTAATTTGAAATGTTTGTTACTGTTAACAGCTGTCACCCCTCCCCGCCCCCCTTCACACGCACTCCAAGAAAGTTAATGCAGGAAACAGGAGAAGAAACTGTGGCTGTCTGAGAGATGTGAGCCAAATCTTCTGTAATACAATTTGGCTACCTAAACCAGTGTTTCCTAACCACTGTGTCCACTAGTGTGCTGTGAAAGATTGTTAGGTGTGCCATGGAAAATTATCAGATTCCTCAAAATAAATAAATACAGTTTTTTCCCGGTATTTTAGTGAAGGCATAGAGATGGTAGAAGAGATTTAAAGTTGCCAATTCAGTATATTTTCCATTACAAAGTATTTTATGCAACCAGTTTAAATATTTTGTCCTTTATTGTTCTAACAAACTTTAGTCCGCTATCAAACGCAGCTCCTCACATGCCCACAAAATGAAGCTTCATCATCACACTTGTAGTAAAAACATTCAGTCAGTGAACCGAATGAATGAATAGGATACAACAGGTGTACTGTTTTACTCAAAGACTAAAAGCTGTTTATTTGTGCACAGTATAGAGTTACAGATATTACGAACAGATGTGGCTTACTTGTCGCGTTTCTCTCATGAAACATAAAAAGAATGTGAGAAACTGTTACATACGATTACTAAAAGCAAATTCTCCTATTTTAAACAAGTCCAAAAACACAGTGATTCGATGTGTAGATTCTGAGGTACTGTAAACTTCACAGAGCGCGTTTGACATCTGAACCAGTGAATGGAGGCCGGGCGGCTGCTCTTGGGTCCTATAGTGCCTGCCGGATCCAACCTCTGTCCGTGCGACTTATGTTTTTTTTTTCTCTCCATCAACAACACGATTTTGACCCAGTGCGACTTATAGTCAGGTGCGGCTTCATTTTCGGAAAATACAGTAAATAAATAAATAAATAAATAAATAAATAAATAAATTATTTGCTGTGCCGTTGCAAGAATTAATTTGCAAGAACAAATCTACAAATTGGAAAAGACACAAATTTGTTGGTTTTTCATTATCCAATTAGCGCTCTTGGCATCTGTGACCTCATTATACAGTGTACCTATGTTACTAGCGTTTTTTGCATAGCCGAATTTCAAACATTATGAGTTCACGCTACTAAGACAGACAGAATACATGGACAAGTTCTTGAAAAGGAAAACTATTGACGATGGTTATGTGGGGTAGTGGTGTGCCATGGGATTATTTAATTGTAAAAAGTGTGCCGTGGCAGAAAAAAGGTTGTGAAACACTGACCTAAACCATGAGTTCATCTGCAAAAAAGCGTCCAAAAGAAAACACACAGCGGTATTTAAATTCTGCAATGCAATGCTTACCAAGATGGCTGGGACCACGTCAAACTTTTATCGGCACTTAGAAAGGAAGCATAAAGAAAGATAAGCTAAGTGTAAGTGTTGCCAACAAAGCTAGCTAGCTAATGTTATCAATCTGCCTCTTGCTGCATTCTATTCAACTCGGAAAGTTACTATATTGTTTAAGAAAAGACAGAGAAAAGTGAAGACTTGGGTATTGAATAATTGTTTGATATATTTTGTACTTAATGATGGTTTCTAGGGGAAGAGTCATCCAGAAAACCCTGATGTGATGCACAAAAATGTTATTGTTTTACGTGGATGGTAAAACTTGGAAAAGGAGCATTGAATAAAGATGGTTGATTTCAGCTCCTTAGTGTTTGTTTATATTTGTTTGCTCACAGAAAACAAAGGAAAATTCACACATATACAGTTCACCTCTGCAATGCCTTTTGATATCAACACATTTCTCATGGTACACTGAGACACACACACACACACACACACACACACACACACACACACGGCAATAAAAGTGGTGAATTGTTTTCTGTGGGTGCTTTTATGGGAATGTAGATCTTTCAGATCAATTTGAGGAGTGCCTATGGTTTGCATGTTCCAGATTTTATCATAGGTGTGTCATGCAGTGTGGGACTCGTACTGGTCTGGTCTTGACTCGGCCTCGCCCTGCCTTGGTCAGGGTTGCTGCAGAGATTCTAAAATAACATTTAAGACTTTTTAAGACCTGAACAAATAAAATTAATACTGTATCCCCATACCAAAACAAACCCACACAATATCAAAATATATCATGTATCACAGACTCTTACTTAAACAGGCAGGGGCACACATTCAACATGGCCTTAACATTGCTTATCAGTAAAACAGGGTAGGCTATATGCAAGTTTAAAATACTCAAGACATGTTTCCACATACTGTATATATCATATTAAAATTGGTTTATGTACCATTACATAAATAAATACAAATAAGAGGTTGACCAATACTGGATTTCGCTGATATGATAATGTGTTTAAAGGCAATTAATCTGCCAATAGTTTTTAAAATTGGTAGCCTATAATAAATGTTCTGAGTCTTTCCTTCCTGTGATGGGGAGGGTCAGACAGAGGATACAAGAGTCCAAACTGAATTAAATTCCAGATGCAGTTTATGGTGCAACACATATACTAATAACCAAGTATATGTAAATTAATTATGTATAATAAAATAACAAAAAAATAAAAATTTGATTCATAGCACGGAACTTTTAACTTTAAAGGCTGAAATACACAGAGGACTCTTATTTTGAAATGTCTGCGCATCACTGATTCTAGCTGCTCATTTAAACGGATAATGGAAATAAAATGAATACTCCTACAATAATCTACAACGTATTACAATATAAACAATTAAAAGTAAACATTGTCATATTTCATCAACATTAAATCATCAACAGTTGATCATTAGTGATCGCTTGTCATAAATTTCCGATATGGCCTTATGATTGCGGACTGCTCAGCAACAGCTGGAAACAATCACAAGCTCCCGTGTGCTTGGAGAAAATACATTAGTCATGTTTTCACTTTGAAGGATGCAGCGCACGCATTTATTTAATTAGATCGTATTCTTCTGAAGTTTGATATTCATATTAGGTCATATCAGGATTCTGTCTTATTGCCTCCAAATTTAAGACATCTTTAAGCGATAATATAACCTTTGTTGTATCATTTAAGATATTTAAGACGTTTTATGACCTTACATTTTGGAAAACTGAATTTAAGACATTTTAAGATTTCTTAAGGATCCGTGGGAACCCTGTTGGTCTTGGTTTCAATCCCTCAAAGTCTTGGTCTTGGTTTAGGTGGTCTTGACTACAACACTGTTAGGAAGAGAGCAGAGATTCGCTAGATGTACACTCAGCAGCACTGTTGGAGCTTGACCTGTGCGCCAGCTCGCTTTCCTTGCTTTCATCTCATAGTAAGCTTAAACCACACAGCTGCGCCTCCGACTAAAATGTCCAGCAAAATGTCAGAACAGTCCAAAACCGGAAAAAGATTGTCTGGTACGTGCTGATGAAAGCAGTTTGTCCCTGGTAAAACTGATTGCAAAAATATTACTACAGGCAAACAAACAAAAACAACAAAATGATTGGAGAGCGGGTCTGCCATCAGCGGAGCCATCTTGAATCTCTAATTATACTGTATTTGTTTGTATATGGCCATATACCAGATTTAAATATCAGACAATGTAATAATGGTAACAGGCCTAATTATTGAATCCTCATTTGTGTTTTTAGTTTACAGATTTATTGCACATTTATTTTAACCTTAGATACGTTTTCTTGCATTCTCTGAGGCAGAAAAGTTTAATACAAAAATAATGAAGGGTCTTCCAGTACCCACAGGTTTCACCTAAATATATGGTATTTTTGTGTGCATTTTTTTTTTTTTTGGTTGCTAACTGCATATTCAGGTATTATGAACTGAAATATTCACATATAATTGCATTTACAATGCAATTACAGTTTCTGTTGATTGCTTTAGTACTATTATCGCAAGTATGTGGTAAAACTTCACAACTTTTAGTACATAACTCCAAACTCATCACACTTGTAATGCAGCCAGTCTTTCATTCAAAACTTGCCAGTGTGCATTAATTTGGATTGTAAACATCTCTTACCACACATCCATTGCTTCAAAATATAAGTTTTACATGAAATGTCATGAGAACATATGGTTTAATCACCAAAACACAACATAATAATATCTTTTCAGTTTAGTCATTTTAACTACCAGTGAATCCAATAACAAACAATGCAAGATACATGTTACAAATTGCCCTAAGAAGTGCTGAAAGTAATATACTACAATACTGTAAAAGACAGATTACACAGTTTTCACATTAGGCAATACACTTACATTACCCAACGTTTACAGAATCTATCATTTCCATTATATCCATCCTATGTGTAATCAAGTTGTGATCAATGAAGACATCCTCTACAATCATTTGGGCAAATTGTGTTTTTCAGATATAATTGTAAAATAGGTATACTCTCTATAATCAAATGTACACAGTTAAATAAAACAAATTAACTAAATGAAAACAAAACATAACATTTAGCACACATTACATTAATTTGGATCAAGCCTGTCTTGAGCATTTGGCCGTAGATTCTCATCCACATCACAATGAATGTCACCATTGTTCATGCACCTTGGGAAAAACCTTTTGGCATGGTGAATCCATGCTTGACATTGGTCTACACCGATGTCATCACATGCCTCATCCATGGCCTAAAGGAGGGTGGTGTGCTCAAGGGATTGGCGATCATAGACCTTCCACCTCCATGCTGAAAAAAATTCCTCACTAGGGTTAAGGAAAGGAGAGTATGGGGGCAGGTAGAGGGTCATGAATTGGGGGATGTGCCTGAAACCATGCTTGAACCACCTCTGCATGGTGGAACCTGACATTGTCCCACACAATTACATAGATGACCCCTTCACCTTGACAGGCCGGCTCAATTTCACTGAGAAACTCAATGAGATGTGCAGCATTGGAGGAGCCAAGTAATGGCCTACGTCCTACCACACCATCTTCAGAGATAGCTGCGCACATGGAGATGTTTCTTTCACGTTGTCAAGGCACTTGGACAGTGGCCCGTTGGCCGATGAGGTTCCGTCCAAGCAACGAGTTTTGGACAGGTTAAAGCCTGCTTCATCAACAAAAATGTACTTGTGATGGTTCACATCAGCATCAAGCATCATCATCCTCTAAAAAATATATTTCGGTTAGTTGTTTTTACAGTGTAGTTCCAATACACATATGAAGTATCCAAGACTTTCACCCACTGTTGCACTTGTGTATATGGTTGTGTGACAATAAAAGTGATTTGATTTGAAGTAGGCGATGCATCAAATAGTAACAGTAATACAGTATATAGTGCTGTACCTGAATATACTCAGCCCTCAGTTGTTTCACCCGGTCATTGCTTCTCTCAAAAGGCACCAGGTAAATGTGTTTCATTGATACCTGGTGCCTCTTCAAAAGGCGGGCTACTGTTAGTAGGCTGATGGATGCCACATTGGCAAAGGTGTCATTGTTCTCCTCAATTGCCTGCTTTATTTCCGACAGCCATATATCATTCCTGGCCCTCACCATTTCCATCACTGCCCACTCCTGCTGGTCAGTCAGCACACGGCCACCACTATGGGGTTTTCTGTCAATTCTAAACATAGAACAGAGTATACTGTCAATAGATCATACTGTAAGAATACTGTAACATGTTTTATGAATTTACATACATTACAATTTACTGTAAATGTAATGGTAAAGCATAGTATATATCCTCCAGACTTACTGGTTTTCTTGGCAAAAAGTTCGGATGATAGACTTGACAGTTGATCTTTTTAGATTCAGATCAACTAATCTGGTAGCCTCTGCCATATTAAGGCCTCAGTTCACCACATGATCAACGCTGATGGCCCAGACTTCATTAGAGACAACAGTTCTGCCTCCCTCTCTCTGACGACCAACCCTTCGACGGGCTGTAGGAAATTCAGAAGTGAAGACCAGGAGACTCGGGTACGTCTTCAGCAGAATTCTTTATTGAGAACATGCTGTGTGGCGCTGCAGTCATCAAGTCCAATTAAGTGAGACTTACATTGTAGTTTCATAGACATTTTGGTGGGCAGTCCTTCAAGTGAAGACAAAATACTCAGTTGATGACCGTTAACAAAGTATGTAAAGGAAGTAAACAGTTGTAAGAACCCACCCCAGACCCTGGAGTGTCACCAGCCCTTAATCCAATCAGCATAACTATATCACTTAGACCACTTCATTATCATAGACATAAAGCAAAGCTCACATCTAAAGCACTGTCTTTACATTTGACTCAGACATTAACCATGGTCGTCAGTTCAGGGATTGGGATGGAGACATCAAGGGCCATCAAATGTGATAGCCTCAGTCACCAATGCCCATTTGACTCAAAATGAGGTGAATAGGAGCTGGCAGAGACCTCCACTTAGCAACTCTGTTTAACATATAATGCAGCTGATGCTGTTGCTTCTCTCTATTCTATCAAAACATAGTAATTTTAAATTTATGTTTCCACAGGCCCCATGCCCACATCTCTGACCTCTCTGTTGGTGCCCATACCCACCTCTCTGTTTGTGCCCATGCCCACCTCTCTGTTTGTGCCCATGCCCACCTCTCTGACAGATCCCTTGTCCATGAGCTCTTCATATTCCTTGCTGTCTATCCTGCTCCATGTTGAAAGAAATTGGCATTGTTTACACCCCCCCCCCTTATATAGTGACCAATTGTGGTTACCACTATGTGAAATCAATCAGCAATAATGAGTATTCATTATGTGTGGTTACATGTAATTTAGATGTTCATACAAACACACATTTTATTTGTGTAGTTCTCAAAATACATAAGCTGTATATAGCTGACAAACCAATTTAAAATCTATAGGTTTACCAAACGGTTCAGTGATTAACCATTAAGAGCAGTTGGATTAAGTGTTGGTCAAATGTATTTACACAAATCAGAAGAGAAACATATCAAAAGTATTGTGAGCATTGCATTGTGAAAGACAATTTCTTCATATGAAAGGTATTTCTTTGATGACACTGATTGGGTGGGTTGAAAAAGTTACTGCGTAATTTTGTGTGTTGTACTTGGTCAATTGAACATGTGATTACATGTTTGAAAAAACAGCCTTTCTGATGATCTGCTTTTAGTTTTACCACATACTTGCGATAATAGTACCAAAGCAATCAACAAAAACTGTAACACAATTAAAGAGGTATATAGTGATGATTTGCAAGTTTTCACTGCAAAAAAACCCCCAAAAATGCAGCAAATTTCATCGCAAAATTTGAAAAAGCCTCAGCAAATTTCTTGGCCTTGTGGGCTGATTACATTGAAGTGTCTATTTGGGACAAGGTCATAGCGCCACCAACTGGCGGAAGTGTGGCACTTTTAACAGACTTTGAAATATCCCTCTTTTGTTTACCTGAATTGCTTCAATTTTTTTAGAATAATGTCAAGACAGTGCAAATTTAAAATTCTGAAGGGATTCTTGATATCTTACAGTTTTTCTGAATTGCTAAAACACTAAACCCCATTCTCTGAACCAAATGCTCAGTGGCCTAAACCCATTTGTCGAATCAGTCACTCTTTTTTCAAAACTAAAACACATTTCACAGTGATGCACTTGTGTTGCAAAATGGTAAACACAGGCAGCAAAAGTTATACACAACTACAACACAGTTGTCATTGTTTTCACACAAAACTCAAAATTGTTCACACTTGTTTCTAATGATGTGAAAACGTGATGCTGAGGCAGAATTAATCTCTCATTGACTTTGATTTTGCAGTTGCATAACACTGAGTTAGTGTACTGTAATTTGTTTTTCATTTAGAGTGTTCTTTGGGGTTTTGCAGTTGGTCTACTGTATTTTTACAGTATGCAAGTGCTGAATATACTGACATTCAATACTGTATTACTTGCTGTATTTACAGTATACAATATATTCACTGTACTACTGTAAGTTGTGATTACTATATGAAGTTCCTAAATGTAAGTTCAGGAGGAGCGAGCCCATCTAATCTTTCAATTAACAGCCAGAGTATATAAGCAGCTGCTTACCTCTCTTTGGTCTCAGCTGTTTCCAGCATTTGGCCCCGCCCACCCACGACAGATCCATGGTTTTCTACCCTGCCTTTCTTCCTTTTTAATCATTACTTGCCGAAGCAGATCCTATTGCGTTGAGGCTGCCTCCGCAAAACTGGCCACTGCTTCGCCATATACCAGTGCTACCACTTCATATGACCGTGCATAGGTACTTTCATCTTAACTGTCTTCATTTATTCCCACACGCTTGATTGTTTAAATCCCATTCTAGTGCACAGGTGTTTCCTCTTAGTGGCGCTTCAGTGGTCTCTCTCCCTCTCGCTTTCTCTCTCTGATTTTCTGGGAGTAGTACGGAGTATCTCCTCACAAAACTATTGCAATGCAGATACATCAACCATAAAAGACGTATACTGTACAACAGGTGGTGTTCATACAGTACTCCTAAGGAGTGAATGGCCACAGTTGAATAATGATTGCAGCACAAATGTGCTGTCCACGTGCCACAACTGTGGTGTCTTTTGGGTCATGCAACAAACTCCCACAACACCACAAAGCAGTGCAAATTTACTGTACAGGTGCCGCAACTGTGGCGTCTTTCGGATCATGTGACAAACTCCCACAACACCACAAAGCAGCGCAAATGTGCTGTCCAGGTGCCACAACTGCGGTGTCTTTTAGGCCATGCGTCTAAACCTCCGCCATGTGACAAACTGCAGTGTGAGATTTCATGTCATTTCACTCCGTAGGCTCTCCCGTTCGAGTGCAGCGGTGATGCAGTAATCTTAAGAGCCTTTAGTATTTCCCGTTAGCCTTCGCATTGGCATTTCTTTCGCTCATGGTTAAAATGAGCCCAACACATAATAAATAGAGCCTGATATAACCTCCAAAATAACCTTGTGCTTTCTTACAGGCATGTGTAAACGTAATAAAGCCATGTGTGCCCCACTTGATTCTGCTGCAGAAGCACCCCACTTGGTACCACCGCAGCAGTGCCCAACTTGGTACTGCCGCAGCAGTGCCCCAATTGGTACTGCCGCAGCAGTGCCCCACTTGATACTGTGCCGCAGCACCTGACCACGCTCGATACTGCCACAGGAGCTCCTGCCTATGGTCGATACCGCCACAGCAGCTCCTGCCTATGGTCGATACCGCCACAGCAGTACCCCTTTCGCTTTTGATATTGCCACAGTAGTGCCTCGACATGACAAACGTAATAAAGTTATGTTTTCATAACTAACCTTTTTCTTCCCTTACAAGTGTATATAAATTTATGTATTCCAAACTAACCATTTGCTTCCATTACAGGCAAGTACAAACATAATTGTCATGTTTTTTTTCCTAACTAACCGTTGCTTCCCTTACAGGGGTTTTTAAATGTAATAAAGTAATTTGTGCCCCACCTGATACTGCCGCAGCAATGCCCCGCCCATGCCAAATCTAATAAAGTTATGTATTCCTAACTAACCATTTGCTTCCCCTACAGGCGCGTACAAACGTAATTGTCATGTTTTTCCTAACTAAACTTTTAGTTCCCTTGCAGGTGTGTATAAATATAATGGTTATATTTTCTTAACTAACCTTTCAGGTGCTTCCCTTACAGGCGCATACACGGAGTTATTTCTATTTTCTCCATAGGCGCTTTCAATGTCTAAGTTCCATACTTTTATAGAAGTGCATCTACAGCAATGGAAACACAGCAGCGCTCCCACAGGAGCTCCTTCACTATGCCCCCAAATACTCAATCCACTGCCGCAGCAGTAGTTTATACTCCGCTCCCGCAGGAGCCCCTCCCCCTTTTTACTATTCCATCTCTTCTACTCCACTGCCACGGCATTGCCTTAACTCTGCTCCCGCAGGAGGCCCACTTTACTCTACTGCCGCAGCAGTGTTTTACCATGCTTCCGCTAAAGCCCTCTGTCTTCGCTTCACAGCAGCTGTAACGAACATTACAGCTGCGGTCACCATCTCCTCCTGTTCATTTCAAGCACCAAATTTCCCTGTCTCTGGGAAGACCTTTGTATGAGGCTAACACCGCAAGTGAGTTGATCTGACAGTATACCTATGGTACAACTCCCTATCATCGTACACAGGTCCTTTATTCTAAACCTTCCACCCGGATTGGGCCCTTACGTGAGGCTGCTTCCGTAAACTGGCTGATTAGATGCAATATATCAATGGTACAGCCCCCTATAGCTGCATAAATGTCCTTCGTCTAAACCTTCCACCCAGAGCAGGCCCTTGCGTGAGGCTACCTCCACAAGCCGGCTGTTTCTTATTCTCACCCATTTGGGGGGGGGGGGTTAAACATTGTGCATAATAAACAGTTCTACTACAGCCTTGGGGGGGGGGGGGGGTAAATTTAGAGCTTGAGTTGAAGCTGCTTCCTCGAGCCCCTCCAAATAAATTTAACCTTAATAGATTAAAGATTATATGGGCAAATGAACTCGTGAAATTAAGTTCCTAAATGTAAGTTCGGGAGGAGCGAGCCCATCTAATCTTTCAATTAACAGCCAGAGTATATAAACAGCTGCTTACCTCTCTTCGGTCTCAGCTGTTTCCAGCATCCCTCCACCTCCACCTTTACCTTTACTAGGCATCATGCCCCATGTAATCATCTCCTATTAAAGGAATAGTTCACCCAAAAATGAAAATTTGCTGATAATTTACTCACCCTCAGGTCATCCAAGATGTATCTGAGTTTCTTTCTTCATCAAAACAGAATTTAAGATTTTTAGGATTTCATTTCAGGCCTCTTCCTTTAAAAGTGAATGTACTAAATTTTTGACGGTCCAAAATGCATATTTAGGGTGCATCAAAATAATCCACACGACTCCAGTCAACAAATAAAGTTCTTCTGAACCCAAACGATTGATTATTTTTAGAAACAAAACAATACTTATATACTTTTTAACTACAAATGTTCACTTCCGTACATCTCTGTGATGTGTGCTCATGAGAGGGATAACGTAAGCTTGTTGGTAAGGTCACGCGTCACGTGGAGGAGGAGGCAGGAAGCACGTCATTGTTTACAAGAGAAACTTGCACAGACCACAGACCAAGCACCGTTCACAAACCAAAACAATTTCAAAACAATATAAGATCAAATATAATTTCCAAGTGGGAGGCGTGACAATGACAAAGTTTTCACACATACCTGAGTTCGCTGGAAAAACAGCACGGGCACAGCCAATCAATTCAGATATCGACCCTTTGTTTCTTTGGATGGTCTGAAATCCTCAGGGGTAAAATGTTCATTGCACAACCTCCAATATTTGAGAGTATGCAGGGGTGTACCGATATCCAGGTTCAGCGCGATAAGCCAGAGCTTCAATAGCACATGATCATGTATAGGCAATCGATGAAAAGTTAATATTTTTCCGGCGTGCATTTTCTTTGGGGTTTCTGAAGGTTGAAGCATTCAGGATACACACACCAAACGACCATTTTGAACAATACACTTATACAAATACAAATCTACAGCAAAGACCATTAAACTTTTGTACAGCGCTACTTCTCTTGTAAACAATGACGCGCTTCCTGCCTCCTCCTCCACGTGATGCGTGACCTTACCAACGAGCTTACATCATCCCTCTCATGAGCACAAATCACAGAAATGTATGAAGGGAATATTTGTAGTTAAAAATTATATAAATATTGTTTTGTTTCTAAAAATAATCAATCGTTTGGGTTCAGAAGAACTTTATTTGTTGACTGGAGTCAACATAATGTGGATTATTTTAATGCACCCTAAATATGCATTTTGGACCGTCAAAAAATGGAGGACATTCACTTGCATTGCTTAAAAGAGGAGGCCTGAAATGAAATCCTAAAAATCTTAAATTCTATTTTGATGAAGAAAGAAACTCAGATACATCTTGGATGGCCTGAGGGTGAGTAAATTATCAGCAAATTTTCATTTTTTGGGTGAACTATTCATTTAATAGTCCCGGGGGGGTAAATTTAGAGCTCAAGTTGAAGCTGCTTCCTCGAGCCCCTCCACCGTGGACAGCAAGCCAAATAAGTTTAACCTTAATAGATTAAAGATTATACGGGCAAACAAACTCGTGAAACTTTTTTGACAGTAATTACAAAATCTATATACAATAAAGAAAAAATTCTGTAACTACATTCCCTGGATGCTGTGTTCTCCATTTTCTGATGTAGTGTCTAATTTTTGACTTGCTGTGTGTATCTGAAAGCATTGTTTGATTCTGAGCACAGATTAAATGGTTTTGAGATGATTGTTTGATTTTGCCGAAGAGTCAGGGGCTCTGTGAATGTAGTTTGAAGATTTGGTTTTGTGCATAAAGTTGTGAGAAAATGGGTGAAGGTTTCAATAAATGTGTTTTAGCAATTCAGAAAAACTGTAAACAGTGTTGCCATGGCAATTAATTAAATGTCATTATTCCTTTTTATGTATATTCACATGTTTTTGAGGTACTTGGCATGCATGACTTTTCATGATATTTTGCACACACATCCATTAGGCCTGGGCAAAAGTTAACATATAGGCGTGGCTGGGAAGCTCTGTAGCTCCCCTTTTGACAAAAGTGGTGGGGTCAGTTTCTTCTACGGTCACCAAACTTGCTACATATATTGTTCTCATCAAGCCGGACAACTTTCAAAATTACAGTCATTAGCTCTGCCCAACAGGAAGTCGGCCATTTTGGATTGAATGTGCATTTTTTGAAAATTGCATGCCCTGAACTTTTGAATACTCCTCCTAGGGGATTCATGTGATTGTCACCAAATTTAGGCAATATTATTCCAAGACATTGAAGATGCTAAATTGCGAATGGAATTTTGATATATTGAACGGTGTTGCCAATGCGAGGCAATAAATTAAAGGCAAAAATTTGAAACAGGAATTGTCTCATATCTTCTGTGTGCATTGTTTGATTTAGATAAAAATTGATCTGTATGTTTGGCCTTGGGGGCCGATCGCATCGATTTGGCTATTGTGGGTCACGGCCATAGCGCCACCAACTACATTTACATTTCCCAAATCGCTTCAAAATCGTTTAATGTCAGAACTAGTGCCCGACCGATATATATCGGTCAGCCAATATTATCGGCCGATATTAGACTTTCACTGATATATCGGTATCGGTGTATATGTTGACCGATATGCGCAGATATGAAAACTTTTTTCAGAACATATAATGCAGAAAACAATGATTTAGAATTGGTGTCATAACGTAGTTTGTCCAGCAGAGCGCGCTACGACTCCATTGTTTACAGAGCTGACTCTGAACTGACGGTAGCTCTGCACACAAGGTGGAGTTAAGCGGTGTGGAGTTAAGCGGTGTCTTCTCGGTAAGCTGCTAACTAGTTTGTGAAATACATACTGGAAAGTCAATAAACAATGACCCCATCATTTTCCCTTTTCAATATAACTAATATAACGTTAACCCTGTCCCTGACAACCATGTCACTCATGTTTATCACATCTGTTTGTTATGATAGCCAGCTATAGTTTGTTAGTGCAGTAAGTAATGTAGCAGAAAGGTAAACATCAGAGCATCTTCTTGCAGCTCAGCAGACAATAGTGCAGTGGTGGATTGTGTCTGTTGAGTGTTGATTTCACACTACGTTGTTACCTATTTGGTGAGACGCAATGCTGGTCCATCTTTTACTCTCCGTGACAATGAGCTTATAGCTAACTAGTTAACCACGTAGCTACTTTCATTGCTTGTCAGATGAGTGGAAGCTAATATGTAAACACGTATTCACCAAACTGTTTTGTTTAGGATTCACAGTTTGGTACCCCCTTCAACCAAACAATTCCAGTCGTTGCATTTATAAAATGTAGTATTTTAAAGTCTGGTTTTCCACTGTTGAAAGTTTCCCCTGAACTTGTATAGCAGAATATGGTGTAACGCCACTGTTTATCTCGTCTCGGCAGGTGTAAATGCTTCGTTTTACAACCTGCCCCTAATTGACTGGCAGTATTAATATAGTCAGCATTTGACTGACACTAAACAGTACTGATGTTTATTTAGCTATTTATTTTATTTGAATGTATTCTTTATTTTACTGGTCAGCATTTGACTGATACTAAACATACAGTACTGATGTTTATTTAGCTATTTATTTTATTTGAATGTATTATTTATTTTAATGGTCAGCAACTGACTGATACTGAACATACAGTACTAATGTTTATTAAGCTATTTACTGTATTTTTATTTATTCTTAATTTTCTCAGTGTTCATTTCTAGAATTTGCCGACAATGTATAATAATAATGTCAAATATTCTTTGATAAAAATATTTAAGAAAGCAGCCTTCTGAGTACCTTTGCATAGTCATATCAGTGCAAAATCGGTGAACAATCCACACAGAAAAGGTCTGTTTTCATTTCTGTCTCTGTTTCAATCCCATATCGGTCTAGCTCTAGTCAGAACACTGCTGATTAAAATTCTTGAAGGGATTCCAGATATGTTAAATAGTGTTGCCATGGCAACCCATTAAATATTATTATTTTTATCTTCTAGCACTTGTCTTGCTTAACCCTTATATTCTCTGTTTATGTTTTACTTTAAAAGGTATTGGGGGGTCAAATTTGACCCCACACACTAACAGTGTGATTGTACAGAAATTAGTATTTTGTTTTAAAAAAATTTTTTTTTTTTTTTTTACAAATATTATATCACTATGTTCAGTTATTTAAAAACTCTAAATTTGTGCTGGCTTTTTTTTTGTTGTTGCCTGATTTACCTCAAAATTACTAAATTATCCTATTAATTTGCATATAAAAATAAGAAATTATGTAAAAATTATGTTAAATTCACTTCAGTGAACATCTATATTACTCAGTTATATATATAGAGATTATGTCATGTGTTAGGGGTGTTAGGGGCGGATTGCTGCCATCTCCTGGTAAGAAAAAAAAACCTTTTTACATAAAATTAAGTGGAATTATGTCTGGTTGTGGCAAACTGATTATTATTATTATTATTATTTTTTAATCTTACCTTACCTCTTACCTAAATAATGCATTTAGATGTATATTTATATGTTTTAATAATACATTTATATATTTTTAGTTATGTATATTTAGTATATATAGTTCTAACCAAGCCGGCAACTTTTATAATTATAGTCATTAGCTTCGCCCAACAGGAAGTTGGCCATTTTGGATTTTCTGAAAATCGCAAGCTCTGAACTTTTAAATACTCCTACTAGAGGATTCATGTGACAAGCACCAAATTTGTGCAACACCATGCCAAGACATTGTAGATGCTAAATTGTGAACGGATTTTTGATATTTTGAACGGTGTCGCCATGGCGAAGCAATAAATTGATGGCTAAAAAGGCAAAACAGGAAGTTCCTTATATCTTCTGTGTGCATTGTATAATTTTGATGAAAATTCAGCTCTATGCTTGATAACAGTAGTTGATCACATTTATGGGGATATTATGGGTCATGGTCATAGTGCCACCAACTGGCAGCATGAAGTATGGCACTTTTAACAGACTTTGAAATAGCCCTCTTATGTTTACACGAATTGCTTCAAAATTCTTTAGAATAATGTCAAGACACTGCTGACGTAAATTTGTAAAGGGATATTTGATATCTTAATTCTGTTGCCATGGCAATGCATTAATTGTTATAATTCCTATATTTGGGTGTTTCTGAGGCACTTGGCATGCTTAAAATTTTGCACACACATCAGAGTTGTTGGCCGTTAGGTCTGGGCAAAAGTTCACACATGGGCGCATGGGGGGCTCTGTAGCATCCCCTTTAAATTGGGTGTGTAAGACGGCCTCTGTAGCACCCCAATTTTCACCTACAGTCACCAAAACTGGTACATATAAAGTTCTCATCAAGTTGGACAACTTTCATAATTACAGTCATTAGGTCCACCCAACAGGAATTCAATTTGTTGAATATTGCAGTCTCTGAACTTTTAAATAATCCTCCTAGGTGATTCATGAGACTGTCACCACATTTAGACAACATTATGCCAAGACATTTAAGATGCTAATTTGCAAACAGATTTTGAATTATCGAATGGTGTTGCTATGGTGAGGCATTAAATTAATGGCGAAAAATGGGAAACAGGAAGTGTGTCATATCTTCAATGTATGATTTAGATCAAAATGTTTGTTAAGAGAGATGTATGTTAAGTCTTGAGGGCTAATCACATGGATTTGACTCTTTTGGGTCACGGTCATAGCGCCACCACCTGGCAGCAGGAAGTGTGGCTCTTACAACAGACTTTAAAATAGTCCTCTTATATTTACTCAAATTTCTTCAAAATGGTCAATGCATTGTTTTCCAAAAGCCACCGTGTGGAAATGAACCAGTTGTGCTTTGGCCCGTCATCACTGCTTGCAGCTATATTTTATATTTTTGAGCTGTCGGGAAGGATTTGGCGGGAAATTGCATACTTCTGTCAGTCATCCGGGTGTGCTTATGGCATGTCTGTAAATAAAGAAAAGAAGGTCCGGAGGTACTACAGCGCATGTATGTGTGTGGTGATCGGTGTGGTAGAAATCTGAAGCTGAAAGCTTGTAGCCACAACAAATGAGCGACATTGACCATGGATCATTCAAAAAGGGCCGCCATATGGGAACGGTCAAGAGCCGTCTGTCACATGAAAGTAAAACATCAAAGTAAATTGACAGATACGGTCTGGAGTCTTTTCCAGCCAGCTTTCAGATTATCTGATTTACCATAAACTTTGGGCAATATTTTAGATGATATAAAAATTCCTGACAGTGTTCCTCCACAAGTTACTTGCAGTTCTATGCTTAATCCGCTAGAGGGCAAAAAGTAACATGGTGTAGCTTTAAAGGGATAGATTACCAAAAAATGAAAATTCTCTCATTATTTACTCACCCAAAAGGACTTAAATGTTGATTTGTTTCTCACCCACACCTACTGATGGCAAAATGAAGCTTTCTGAAGCAATGGGGCTTTAAATACAAATGTACTGAAACTGGGTTCATTACTCAAAGCTTCTGTACATGGTTCAATAAACTGCCATCTGGTGGACAAAAAAATAAAGCACACCCAGTAAACCTCTATGGTTGATGGTATTATTTGGTTTTGAAGCAATACAATTTTATATCAGCGCTATACAGTACGTTGTATTCGTGTTTTGTTCACTTAAGTATTTATAAATACCCTGTACTCCAAGGCTCAAGCAAGGGCTTTGTTTATATAATACAATTAAGTTACTGTTATGTTCAAAAAGTAAAAATCCACCATATGAGAGTAATTCTTCTTTTGGCTGCTCCAGTTAGGGGACGTCACAGCAGACCATCCATGATCCACATGTTTGACTTGACACAGGTTGTACGCCAGATGCCCTTTCTGATGCATCCCCCAGTGGCTGGGGTACTCTCACTCACACCAACGGGGCAATTTAGAGTCTCCAATTCACTTAACCTGCATGTTTTTGGACTTGTGGGGGGAAACCGGAGCACCCGGAGGAAACCCACGCGAACACGTGGAGAACATGCAAACTCCACACATAAAGGCCCAGTTGAGCCAGGACTCGAACCCGGGACCTTCCATATGACAGTAAATCAATTATTAGTATACTAATGAAAATGAATAAGTGAACATGTAGGAGGAAAAAAATATGCTTGTGGGCTGGGCAGTAATATTTTTTAACTGGGAATGATGTGTCTGAACTAGGTTTAAAGCAATTCATGGGGACTTTAAACCTGTGATCAGATTTTTACTAATTTTGAACCAGACACCGAAGCAGTCACATGATTTTCAACTGAATGAAGCTATGGATGTCACAGATCACGTGGTTTTGGCAAAGATTTCATGGTCCGATTCAGTGCTTCAATGTGAAATGTAGGGCCGGAACGACACGTCGACGTATTCGATGACGTCGACTACGTAAATATGTCGATTTGCATGGACTGCGTCGATGTGTCGCACTGTTTACGTTCATACCCAATGATGGCAGCTCCGGCTCCCAGGCATGCTGAAAATGAGACTTTATCCCAAAAAGCTTGAACCCGATCATCAAAAGTGTGGGAATTCTTTAAACATAGACCTAATGAAATGGTGCTCTGCATGCTTTTGTAAAAGTTAAATGGCCTACCACAGCAGCACAAGTGCTATGCACGAGCATCTAAAAAGAAAACATCCTGGGGCTCTCTGACATCAAAAGCTGTTTTGTAAGCTGTTTGTTTATGTGCATATAGACCTATGAAACTAAACGATGTAGATTTACATTAACGTTACGCTCTAAGTCGGTGTAAGCAACAGTTTACAAATAAATAATACAAGTGCATTTCCGATTACAACTGGCATTAGCCATTGAAGTAAATCATACACGACACTATTCATGGTAACTAATGGTGGAATATAGTAAACAACATCTTTCCTAATCAGGCCTACACTGCATAAATCTTAACTTTTGTGATGAATAGTATCATTAGGTAAAAATGAATTCATAGATTTCATATTAAAATGTGTCACTGATTTTATTTTGTGTCTCAGGAAGAGACAAAGCTGTGTGCAAGATTTTTTTCCTTAAAAAGGATGCCACTGTATGCACGCCCCCCATGGCCGCTGGACTCTCTTATAGCATTCTCAACATGATTGTCAAGGATATGAGAACCCTTTCTATTGTGGAGGGTCAGGGCTTCTGTGAGATGGTCAACACATTTTACCCAGGGTATACACTTCCTTCCAGGGCCCACTTTACTAAACTGATGGAGAGGAAATATGAAGAGACCCTTGAGAGAGTGAAAGCTTCACTCAAAGAGGTCAAAACAAAATCACTCTCACCACAGATGCATGGACAAGTATTGCCACTGAGGCATACTTAGACTTCACCTGCCACTTTATTAATGAAGACTGGGAGCTGACTTCATATAACCTGACCACAGTGTCACTTGAAGAGCGACATACAGCTGAAAATATAGAAATTTGGTATATCCATGAGTAAAGTAATGGTTGTTGTACATGACAATGCTGCTAATTTTGTTGCTGCTCTAAGGATGCTTGAAGAGAGGCATGGGGTTACTTCTCTCAGGTGTGTTGGCCATACACTACAGTTAGTTGTCAACCATGCTATGAAGGATGCCCAGATCAGCAAAGCACTCAGTGCTGCAAGACGCCTGGTAGAACATTTCAAGAAGAGTGAGTGGCCAGCACCAAGCTCAAAGCAAAGCAGCTACAAATGGGTACTCCTGAACATAAACTAATACAAGATGTATCAGTAAGATGGAACAGTTCATTCCACATGATCAGCCGCCTGCTGGAACAGAGGTGGCCCGTGACAGCAACCCTTTCAGACCCTGAAGTCACACAGCGAGGGAAGCACTTCATGGATCTGAAGAGTGATCAGTGGAGCCTACTTGAAGGACTGGAACAAGTCCTAAAGCCCTTTGAGTGTGCCACTGTCTTCCTGAGTGGAGAGGCTTATGTCACTGTTTCTGCTCTACCTCCGCTGGTGAAAGGCCTCCAAAAGTCCACACAGAGCACTTCATTTGAGACCACACCTCTCAAGGCTTTCCAGGCTGCTGCAGCACAGGAGATGACTTCAAGATGGGAGCTGGATGATGCACAAAATGTATGCATTATTGCAGCTGCCCTTGACCCAAGATTTCGCAAACTAAAGTTCCTGCCAGTAGAGGAGAGCCTAAAAGTGCAAGTCAAAGTTCAAGCTATTGCACTGCAAGCAAAGAGAAGGGATAGACAGGAAACACAGCAACATCACAGTGTGGAACAGGATGATTCTGCAAGAACCAAACCACCAGTTTCAGAGAGGAGGCCAGTGTTTCTGCTGGACACTTTGCTCGGCTCAGATTCAGATGAGCACAGCAACAGTGAGGAAGACAATGGGCATGTTTAAGATGATGATACAAACACTGAAATGGTGAGGAATGATGTACTGATATAGTTTGGAGAACCACCTATCCCAAAAAGTGAGAATACACTAAAATGGTGGAAGGCAAATGAAGCAAGTTTTCCTACCTTGGCCATCCTGGTAAAGTCATACTTGCCTGTCCCTGCAACATCAACCCCATCTGAACGCCTTTTCTCAGATGCAGGGAACATTGTGACTAAGAAAAGAGCAAGCCTGACTGCAGAGCATGTAGACATGCTTACATTCCTCCACTGTAATGCTACCTGAACTCCTCTTGCTGACCCTTTAGTATTGAGAATAGTTCAATATTGAGGTCAGTGCTGATTCAGATTTTTTTTTTTTTTAGGTTATCAACTTCTTTTGAACTAATCAACATTTCAATTACTAATAAATATATATATTTTTTTTAACTATTTATATTGGGCTGAATTTATGTTGGACTTATGGACATTTGTATTATTGATGGATGCCTTTTAATTCTTGGCACTTAATTTTTTTATTGTGGGAATTTTGTTTTATTTGTAAAGTATTTTTATGAGAAAATGTTTGAATAAAACTTTGAAAGATTAATGGCAGAAGTTACGGTTATTATTTATTGGTAAGTTAACCAAAGGATTAATCAACTAATCAGAAAATAATCGATAAATTTATTGGGGGAAAAATATTGTTAGATTAATCGACTAATCAGAAAAAAATAATAGATAAATGAATCGATTGAAAAAATAATCGTTAGTTGCAGCCTTAGTGAAATGTGTCATTTTTTGACACAAGCTTTGATGATTCGGTGTCGAACATCCTATACACTACCCACACCAATTATATTTCTTCTAAATAGTGCCCGACCGATATCATCGGCCGATATTAGACTTTATCGGTATCTGCGTATATTTTACTGATATGAAAACTTTTTTCAGAATATATAATGCAGAAAACAATGCTTTAGAAATGGTGTCATTACACAGTTTGTCTAGCAGAGTGCGCTCCGACTCAACTGTTTACAGAGCTGACTCTGAGCTGACGGTGGCTCTGCAGACAGGGCGGGTTGAGCTGTGTGTAGGTAAGTTGTTAACTAGTTTGTGAAATGCATACTGGAAAGTTAATAAACAATGACCCCATCATTTTCCCTTTTCAATATTACTAATTTAACGTTAACCCTGTCCCTGACAACCATGTCACTCATGTCTGTTTACTGTTAGCCAGCTATAGTTAGTCAGTGCAGTAAGTAATGTAGCAGATTTAAAGGTAAACATCAGAGCATCTTTTTGCAGCTCAGCAGACAACAGTGCGGTAGTGGATTGTGTCTGCTGAGTGTTGATTTCATGCTATGCTGTTACCTAGTTGGTGAGACACAATGCTGGAAAGTAAAATAAACAACGTCCGTCTTTTACTCTCCGTGAAAAGGAGCTTATAGCTAACTAGCTAATCACATAGCTACTTTCATTGTTGTCAGCTGAGTGGAAGATAATGTGTAAACATGTATTCACCAAACTGTTTTGTTCAGGATTCACAGTTTGGTACCTCCTTCAAACGAACAATTCCAGTCATTGCATTTACAAAATGTAATATTTAAAAGTCTGGTTTTCCACCGTTGAAAGTTTGCCCTGAACCTGTATAGCAGAATACGGTGTAACACCGCTGCTTATCTGTTTAACTTGAATCGGCAGTATTAATATAGTCAGCATTTGACTGATACTAAACAGTAACACTGATGTTTATGTAGCTATTTATTTTATTTTTATTTATTCTTTATTTTAATGGTCAGCATTTGACTGATACTAAACAGTAATACTGATGTTTATTTAGCTATTTATTTTATTTTTATTTATTCTTTATATTAATGGTCAGCAATTGACTGATACTAAACAGTAATACTGATGTTTATTTAGCTATATATTTTATTTTTATTTATTCTTTATATTAATGGTCAGCAATTGACTGATACTAAACAGTAATACTGATGTTTATTTAGCTATATATTTTATTTGAATTGATTCTTTATTTTAATGGTCAGCATTTGACTGATACTAAACAGTACTTATGTTTATTTAGCTATTTTATTTGTATTTATTATTTATTTAAATGGTCAGCCACTGACTGATACTAAACATACAGTACTGATGTTTATTAAGCTATTTATTGTATTTTTATTTATTCTTAATTTTCTCAGTGTTCATTTCTAGAATTTGTTGACAATGTATAATAATAATGTCAAATATTCTTTGATAAAAATATTTAAGAAAGCAGCCTTCTGAGTACCTTTGCATAGTCATATCAGTGCAAAATCAGTGAAAAATCCACATAGAAAAGGTCTGTTTTCATTCCAGCTCAAAAATTAAATATATTGGCCACCATATCGGTAATCTGTGAATTTTCCCTCTCTAAAATCGGTATCGGTCTCAAAAATCCCATAACAGTCGGGCTCTACTTCGACATGGATTTAACCACTGGAGTGTCATTAATTTTATGCTGCCTTTATGTGCTTTTGGTGCTTCAAAATAGTGGTTTTGGTGCACCCATTCCCTTGCATTGTATTGACCTACAGAGCTGAAATATCCTTCTAAACATTTTCAATTGTGGGTGAACTATCCCTTTAATGTAATTAGAACAACAAAATTCCTGCTGACTTTAAAAATGCAATAATGTTTCCCTTTCCTAGACGATTAATGCAAGTAGTATTTTTATTTTTTTCTCTCTACAGAAAACACCCATAGAGTTTCTGTTTACTCTCTATTAAGGGACTTCCAAAAAGTTTGTATTGTCAGATACCTTTGCTGTTGTTGTGTCTCCGGTGACTGTGGACTGTAACGATGTGTATGCTGTATTGTTATCATTACACGGTGTGTCGACCACTTCCCGTCGTCTCTTCACTTCTAATGTAGTCGTTGGTGTTGCACACCGTTTCTCTCTGGTCTTCATCCACATATCGGTAATAAGCATTTTTATTCTTTGTGAGTCTTTAGATACGCGACCGTATCTCAGTAAAAGAGTTTTGCATGAGCTGCAGACTGCCAGTGTTGTGTCCTGAAGTTTGCCAACAAACTCCTCCAAAACAACCGTGTAATCCGCTTTGTTTGTAAGCTTATGTCCGTGAAATAGTCTGTATTTATTACATCTTGATGGGCTGAAACCCAGATCACAAAGTCTACACGCATTTGCTGCTGTCATTGGAGTTACATGTACAACGTTTGACTGAACGTCCTGTTCCATGATTTGAAGAAGATGCTACTACAGCTTCTTCTTTCGTTTTGTTTCAGAGTGGTGTGGTGGTGCATTACCGCCGCCTACCTGTGCACAAACCGTTTTCTATGAGACACAACGTTGACTTCCACAAGGGGGCACTGCAAGGCTAGAAAACAGCCATTTTTCGTTTACTTTTTTGGTCTCGATGCATACGTTTGTACACTAAAACACATACATTCATTCCAAAGACTTGACAATCTTGTGACAATCCCTACTGTTGCTTCAGCTGGAAAATAATTTACACGTGACCGAGTAATGACACAAATAATCTTTAATAGATATTGAATTAAAAATACACAGTGAAGAATTTAAATGGTAGAATTCAGGGGTGTCATGCATGCCCTTTCAAACCATGCCCCCTCAAATGTTAAGCAGGTGCACAGGTGTTTTTTATTTAAAGCAAAAGAAGTATTTAAAAATCGGAGAAAAAGACAAAAGTACAGAAAAGTGTAGGCTACTTACCTTCTTTCAAGAGGGCACAAATTACAATCCCATGAAGTATTGCAAATTACATATTTGAATTTAAAATGTCAAAATTTTAAACTATAGATTTAAAGTTGTTGATTATACTGTATGTATATAAACAATATATGTATATTTTATTGCAAAATATTCAGATATTTGCAAGTATATAAGTAGTTTCTAGTTTGAGAGTGTAAGGAGACCGACTCGATTGCATCATTCACAGTGCATTATGGAAGTGGGCTGTGGCTATCGGGCTTGTTTGGTGGGCTTTGCTGGTTGGAATTCTCTGACAGGTGGATCTTTTTCTCCTGGATCATGGATATTGTAGTTTTTTCCCCCAGGAATTGTGCTATTAAACACAGTTTAAAACAATGAAATTGAAATAACGCAGACTGCTTAAACAGATGCATATACCATTGATTAACAACCTCATATAGTTCAAGTTAGTTCTGTCTTTAAATGTTTATAAGTTATCATTAAAGATCTATCTGCCTAGGTAGACAATGAAAGGGATTTTTTCTTCCGGAACCCACAATTAGCCAATTAGTGAAAAAAGCTGTGGAAGAGGCACTGCATCTATTCAGTTTTTAATCCAAATTTCACCATTACCAATCAAAGAAACAAAATAACCAGTGAAAAAAGGTTCCTGAAAATAACTCTTGTGTCAGGTGTGACGGCTTTAAATAATATTTTTCCTATTTTTATTTAACAGTTCTACCAAAAATTTAGTCATCACCAACTCACCCTCATGCCATTCGAAACAAATATTTTTTCCCCATACCCACAAAAATATTTAGCAGAATGTCAGGCATGTTGTGTTTTCCTGTGCAATAACACTGCATAGAAATTGAGGCTGTCAAGCTCCTGAAAGTACAAAACTACCATAAAAATAGTCCTTAGCTTTGAGGAACAGACCAGAATTTAAGGCCTGGAAATTTTCATTTGAGACTGTTATTTGCAGTGACACAAAGGCCAAGGCAACATGGTGATGCCTGTGCACATGGTGCTTTTATTTTTGCAAAATATCTTTAAAAACCTCTTGATTTTGAAGAGTCCTTTTAAATGTCATAGGGGGTATGCTGTTTTTCATTAAGATTTCTTTAATTAGCCTGGTATGTATTTGATTTGGAGAAATGTTTTTATTTTGTAATACATCACGTACCTTTTCAAACTATTACAGTGTTCCTATAACACCATGTAACACCACTGACAAAAGAGCATGTCAGCTGATGGTAAATAAAATAAAATGTTAATATCCTTTAATTATTTAATGTGACATTGAAAAAATCTTGAGAAAAAGATACATTTTCAGAATGATATGCCACCGCAATTGTTGAATATCCAATCTCCCTAATTTTACATTTTTGTGCCTCTTAAAAACATTGCTGATTGGTATTATAGTCTAGTGATTAAACTAGAAAAGGAAAGTTCCTCAAGGCAAACTCTAACATTGAAAAATGTTGACTTGACAAAGCCTTAAAGGAATAGTTCACCTAAAAATTCTCTCATTATTTACTCACCCTCATGCCATCCCAGATGTGTATGACTTTCTTTCTTCTGCAGAACACAAATGAAGATTTTTGATATGATATGTGTGGGTGAGAAACAGATCAATATTTAATTCCTTTTTACTATAAATTTACTTTCACACAGGCCTCCTACGCACTAGAGTTCTTCTTCTATTTTTGCCAGTTCATATTTTGGATGAACTATTCATTTAAAACTAAGATTAAACTAATTTTAAAAGCTTCAAGTATAAAGGTTCTAGATAAATCTATAACTATATGGACAGCTCTAGGAAGAATTACAGTCAGAAATTTTCAATGGAAGTCAACTGGATCACCAGCTTTTGATAATCAGTTAGGGGAAAACCATTAGTCTGATCAGTTAGAAAAGATGCTACACACACTCTCGGGTTAGGGACTTTGAAAAAAAAAAATGTCTGAGTTATTGATCACATTAAAACAAGTCTATAGACTTTATCACGCAAAGTCATGTCAAGTCATGTCAATGTCATGTTTGAAGTAATACAGAAGCCAGTGCATATGAGATATCTCTCTTTGATTTTTTTATTTAAAAAGGAGGTCATATACCAAGGAATCAGTTTGATGAAAGGGGTTTTACCTATTCAACTGCAGTATCCAGTATTATATAACTTGCTCAAGTTTTTAGCAACTCACCTTGGGCTGTTACCTTGTGTGTTGCATACAGGGAAGCCTCTCAGGCTTTATTCCAGGCCTAATGTTTCCAACCAAGCAAAAGCACACAATTTCACTGACCAGTTTCTAGTGGTTCGTGACTTTACTGTACACAGTGAGAAACAATATAAAAAGAAAAATGATTGTGCTTCTAGAGAGATTCCACATTCTCTCTGTGATAGCCGTTGTTCATAATACAGTAAATATTCAAATAAGAATACACAGCTAGTCTCTATGCATACTCAAGAGGTAAACATTCATACACAATCCTAATTATTTCATAAACAACTTTTTTTTTGCAACTGAATTTGTAAAAAAACAAAAAACAAAGTAAGACAGAAAGCAAATTATGGAATAGTTTCAGATATTTTAAAAAATATTTTTTTATAGTTAGACCTCTTTCAAACCTCTTGATTCTGACATTATGATTCTAGCTTTGTGTTTTTCCCCTTTAGAGTCAGTACATGCTGCCATTAGGAAAGATACAACAAATATATAGTGTTTACTTTGGGAATGTATTGAATCACATTGTATGTGTTCAAGCAGAGTTTTTAAATTTTACACTCTAAACGAGAATGCAAGTATACAGGTCTGTGTTCCTCTATGAAATATGCCAGCATGTATTGAGTTACACAGCAGCTAGAGGAGAAAAAGACAAGCATTTAACCTGTGAGTTAAGACATTAGACTGAGAGTTAAACAGATTAGAAATGTGAAGAAGCTGAAAAGGTCTGTTGGTGGGTCAAAAGTCCTAAACTATCAATAAGTGAAAGATCGAACAAAACATAAAAATGCAATTGATTATTGTTTCATAATCTCTCTCTCTCTCTCTTTTTTTTTTCACAAATGAGAACAATGTAACAAACTGTAGAAAATACCCAGATTCACATATAAGAGTCCTCAGTCCCATTGTCCCAGTGACCCTGTGGTATTAGGGAGAAACAGCACTCTTCAGATATAAAAATAGTTTTCTTGTCATTTAAAATCCCCTTCAGTATTTGAGAAAGGGTGCTGTTCCTTTTGCACATCGGCTGAAAGAAGAAAGCACCGCTCTCTGACCACCTCTATTAACCCCTTTAAGCTTTCATATATTTTGCATAATTTGTGATATATTTCTTTACAATTTTTGCAATTAAAACCATAAATACATCCCTTAACATTGGACAACAGAAATAGAGACAGAACAAAAGGCAGTAGCTTTCAAGCAAAATGACATTAGTAGAATCAAACAAGGAATATTTTAAGTCCATTTAAAAAAAGGCAGATAACGACAAAACAAATCTCAATCAAATGTCCATGTCAAACCTAAAAAAGAGGTAAAAAAAGCATTGAGTGTTAAAAATAAAGACGGCATGATCAAACTGAACATGGAGACAGGAAGACAGTGGTGCTACAAATATAATGCTAACATTTACACAAGACCCTGTATACCTCTGTGTGGTGTGACTTTGTATTCTCAGTTCACGCCAACAGCCCCAGCTAGCTAAGACTGGTATGGCACTATGTAATCACTTGCTGCTGGAGCAATGCCCAAAAGAAGATTTAGCGGCTAACACATCCTCAAACCCACTTACCGCTGACAGAATTATCATTTTGCTCACAAGAACCCACTAACCTCAGTGTGTCCTGTGCTGTATGCCAGTGACATCATCTTATTTAGTGTCCTGTGAGCCAGGTCTGGACTGGCATAAACTGGCTATATCAGCCCAAACTGGGTATGTTCGCTGTCTTGCTCTTGGTATTACCAGATCACGCTGGAGATGCTTGTCTCTCTAGGCAGCAGTGGGAGCATCGCGTTGTTGCCGTGGTGCTCATCCAGGCTGTGTTGCCGCAGGGTCTTGTTGTTGACGGGCCGTTGCCCGTTGAGGAGGGTGAGGGGCAGATTGCAGTAGGTGTGCTGTGGTGGCAGCGTGCCTCCGGCCGTGAAAGGCAGCTCGTAGTCATAGCTGTGGTAGTACGAGTGTTTCTGGCGTGCCAGTGAATGCGAGCGGTACGAGCTCCGCAGGGACGGCCGCAGCTCGGGGTGAGCTGGAGCCATGGCGGCCGATGTCGCTGTCGCCATGGAGATGGCCGAGATGGTCTGCAGGTCGGCGAAGGGGCCGGGTTCGCTGGCGTCCAGCGTGTGGTTGGTGAGGGTTTGCTGGGGTCGGCGGTAGGGCATGGTGTAGCGGAGCTGCTTCCAGAAACGTGAGCCGGGCTTGTTGCTCTGGGGGCCGTTCCAGTGCACCACACTCAGGCATTTAATGGATTGTTTTAACTCCTCCACGTCCTGGTAGTTTATGACTGCTCGCAGATCAGCACACTCAATTAAGATCACTTTAATGTCCCCTGAAACCAGAGAGTTGCGCAGACGAGACTCCAGCTCAAATATACTCCATCCGCGGCGTAGCACGTAGCTCGGAGTCAGAACGATGATCAGACGTTTGCTCATGTCTATACAGCGGGATACATCCTCTATGTATGCTACAGAAAATAAAAATGACAGAGAAATAAAAAAAAACTGTAAGATGAATATTGTGCATGCTGCAAAAAAATATTTTTCTTAATCAGTATTTTGTCTTCAAGTAAAAATATCTAAAAAAACAAACAAGATAAACTTACTTGAGAAACAAGTGCATAGAATATTCAGATATGTTTCAGAGAATATATATTGAATTTAGTTGTTTTATTACTGTTTTAAGGGGATAGTTCACCCAAAAATGAAAATCCTCACATCATTTACTCACCCTCATGCCATTCCAGATGTGTATGACTTTCTTTCTTCTTCTGAACACAAACGGAGATTTTTAGAGGTATATCTCAGCACTGTAGGTCCACACAATGCAAGTGAATGGTGATCAGACAATTGTAGCTCCAAAAATCTCAAAGGAAACATAGAAGTAGTCCATATGACTCCAGTGTTTAAATCCATATCTTCAGAAGCGATATAATAGGTGTGGGTGAAAAAAATAACAATATTTAAGTCCTTTTTTACTCTAAATCTCCACTTTCACTTTCAGATGTGAAAGTGAAACTAAATAGGCACCACATGTGACTTTCAGATGTAAAAGTGAAAGTGGAGATTTAGAGTAAAAAAGGACAGAAATTTTGATCTGTTTCTCACCTACACCTATTATATTGCTTCTGAAGATATGGATTTAAAAACTGTCATATGGATTACTCTTATGTTTCCTTCATGTGATTTTTGGAGCTACAAAGATCTGATCACCATTCACTTGCATTGTGAGAACATACAGAGCTGATATATTCTTCTAAAAATCTTTGTATGTGTTCAGCAGAATAAAGAAAGTCAAAAGGTCCTTACCCACCTACAGTCCTGGTACTTTTCCCTTAGTAACTTTCTAGATAAGAACTCTTACGAGGAATGGAACGCCCAAGAAGACTTTCCCCTGTTGCAGGAAAGTACCATCGTAGTGACGTCATCTAGTATCGACCATTTTTTTTCTGACGTTATTTGAACGTGCGTTTCAATAGCAACAACAACAACACGATTTTTTTTTTTTACAATAAAGGCTTTTATGACTCAGCATAAACTACTGTACTGAAATACTCACTCATTGACTTAAAAAAGACGTCTTGATGCAAGTTAACCACACAGTAACAGGCTCGCAATACTTCCCTCATGTAAACTAGATTTAATGACGGTTTAGTGTATAATAAAGTTCAATTACCCACTCTCGATAAACATCTGATTATTTATATCTGTCATCCCAGGAAAAAGTCGATGTAGTAATCCAAAATTCACTTTATTTTCTGTATGGTCACACAGTACAGATGCGATGAAAACTCATATTGTGTCTCCCCATGAAGTCACGCACACACATACATACATGTGTGAAACAGGCCATTCTCTTTGGATACTTTGTTATATTTTATTTCTGTTAAGGGAATTGTAAAATTAGCACAATCCTCTGAGTAGCAGGTTATCAGCTAGTTGTGCACTAATGGTGGCTGTGGAACTCCTCTCCTTTTTTAATGCAGGTTTTTGTCCAATCACAGGCTGCAGCACCACCCACAGTCTCACAGTCCCTATACGCCCCAAAGGTATCTACCCCGGAGTAGGAGCTAAAAATGTCCTCTAAAACGGCTTCGAGGAACTATAGTTCCTTAGGTGGGAAAGCGTCGAAAAACACTACTCTCGGGAAAAAGTACCTAAAACAGGCTTTGGTACCGCCAGTGAAAGGCCCTATAGACATGGGATGGTATGAGGGTGAGTAAATCATTTTTGGGTGAACTATCCCTTTAAGCATAAATCTAACAAAATATTGTGAGGTTTATGTTTAAAACAAAACAAAAAAAATTGGTTAGAACAAAATTCAAGATAATTCAAGACACATTCTCTCAAAACAAGTTTTTTTTATCTTGCACTATTTTGATTCTTAAGCAAATGTATTTTGTTTTAATGATGTTTAGATTTATTAACTGAAAAACAAGACAAAAATACTGATAAAGAAAATTATTATTTGCAGTGCAATGCATCTGATTATATAGGGAATGAAAATTAAAAACAAAACAGACAATACAAGACAAACTCACACTTAAGACACAACAACCACAGTCATTCATGAACAGATCAAAGACCAATCTACATGCAGAATTAATGTGTGTTGTGTGCACTGTACATGTGTGCTCAGGTGTCAGTGCTTTTGCATTAAAATAAAGCTGTACCTCTAAGAAGATGTGTGTCATCCTGGTAATGTTCACTGCTCAAACCTGGACATAAACATTCAAGCTTTCAGACACGGCACACATACAGAGCAAAAAAACTTAACACAGGCATCAAATAATGATGCAAACAAAAACATAAAACAGTGTCATGTTAACAGGTTCTGATGGCTTGCAATGACAAATAAAAAACGATTTATTTTTAAAAGCATTATGAAACTACCAGCCACTATTTGAGAATATTAAATAAATTCTTGTTTTTTTTTTTCTTCTAAAGAAAGTTTTCACAAAGATGTTTTAAAAATAAACTAAGCTATTTTCCAGTCAACATAAGGTGTTCTGCTTATATTAATGCTGATGAGCAAGTTTAATTAGACTTTAATTACAAATGATTTCATTACTTTGTAGTCCATATTAGAAAGCAAGGTAAATCCAGCGCACTCCTAACATGTTTATGAGCTGAAAATGTCACACTCGATTATGAATTAAAAAGGACTTTTCATTCGTTCAGAATAATGAGTGTTGTTTGTGAAATCCGTGTCTAAGCCACTTTCTTTTGTGATAATTGTGGTTTCCAGAATACGCTCCTAAAACTTTGCAAGCAATAATCCATTTCCCGGTGAAAATGTTTTAAACATTTAATGAGAAAAACATTTACAATCACACTAACCAAGACATAACCACACACACACAAAACACTCATTCTGCACATACTGCTGGTAGGGATTAGGTCTCGGTCTGGTATGAAGAGTTTGTAGCCATAGTGTTTCTCCAGGACATCCGGGAGGATCTCAAGAGCAAAGCGCTCCTCCTCCTGTAATTCCCGACCCCACTGATCCAGCTCTACCTTACTGTAGGACAGGTATGCATCATACTCTTTATTATCTGAGGGAGAAGGGAAGAAAAAAATAATCTGAATATGTTTTACATTACAATATTTCCTTAAGAGGAAATATTATACTAGTTTGCACCCACAAAACCAAGGAAGTCTTAGAAAAGATACAATGAATGGAAAAATAACCCATACATCCAATCACAAAGATAAGAATGATGGGTAAAACAGTCTTATACAAACTACAAATAAAATGTCAAATGCACTTCACTGTCAGTTACAAAGCACATTTCCCCCTTATCACTCCATATCTATTCAAAAGGATGGCCCACTGGCCCAGGGCCAGTCTGAAAAAGTTTCAGGCCAGTTGACAGAACTTATACTTGCCTTATCATGCCAGTTCTGCGTTGTTGCTACATGTTACGATTGTTGATCTTATAATTGTGTTTTGTTTTTTATGCTTTGCATACATAGGATTTGTTTTGTATTACATTTTTATTTTTTTATTATTTTGCGAATTCTGCTGAATTAATCTTCTGACCCAGGTAACATTATCTAGCTGAAATACATAGAGAAGGTTTTGCTGACTTTGTGAGAACTATTTGTGATGGTCATGGAGACTTCAGTAAGAATTAGTTGAAAATGAAAAACAATCAGTAATGTTTTGCATCGTATGCCATTGTTTTCCAGCAAAACTAGTTTATTGTAAAGAAAACGTAACATGTAATGTGAAATACACATATTATTTCTGGCACATTTACAATACATATATTGGTTAAATGGTTAAATCCATTTATTCTGAAGCGATTTGATAGGTGTGGGTGAGAAACAGATCAATATTTAAGTCCTTTTTTTTTTTTTTTTTTACAATAAATTCTCCTCCCTGCTCATTCAATTCCCACTTTACATTCTCATTCTCCTTCTGTTTTTGGTGATTCACATTCTTCATGCATATCGCTCCCTAATGGGCAGGGAAGAGAGTTTATGACAAAAAATGTCTTGAATATTGATCTGTTTCTCACCCACACCTATCATATTGTGTCTGAACACATGGATTTAACCACTGGAGTCATATATATTACTTTTATGCTCCCTTTATGTGGATTTTGGAATCCATTCGCTTGCATTGTGAGGACCTACATAGCTGAGATATTCTTCTAAATAACTTAATTTGTGTTCTGCAGAAGAAAGAAAGTCATACACATCTGGGATGGCATGAGGGTGAGTATATCATGAGAAGTTTCATTTTTGGATGAACTATGAACTATTAAGTTGATCCCTGAAGTATAACAGCTGTCAATCAAAATGCTTCCTCTGAACACATGAAACCCAACATAAGACTTCTTGAAAATTCTTAATAAAAACAATTTAAAAGACTTTTTTTCTTTTTTTCTTTTTTTTTTTAATCATGAATAAGGCTTACAATTCAACACACGGCATAAAACATTCAGGAACACCAGGATTTCAAAATCAAAATTATGTGAAAGAAAGAAAAAAGGAAGAAAGTGAAGAGTTTTATCAATAGTATAATATACAGTTACAGTTATGATCTTCTTCAGTAATAATCAGAAATTAATAATGTAAATGCTGCAGTGCTATACTCAGTAGGGGAAGGTGTGTGCAGTGTTTACCTCCATCTGTATCCTCCCCTCCAAAATGATGCCTGTAGCAGAGCAGCAGCTCAATTCTGTAGCACTTATATAAAGACAATAACAAGGCCAACAGCAGCAGAATCGCACCCAACCCACCAGCCAGCTCCACAGTGTACATCAGCTCTACTGATAGACAAGAGAGATACAGAACAACAAATGATTATAAAGTTCTCTAAACTGACAATGTATCCTTGAAAACATAAATATTAGCATAGCATACATTTGAACTATTTAGCCCCATGCAAATAGCGGGATCATATGGTAATGCCAAGGTACTTTGTTATATACCATGGTACTGCAGGATTACCATATTCATGTATCATTGGTTTTAGATGGTACTCCAAAGTACTTCTAGGAGTAACTTGGTATCACTATGGTACCATTTCCAAAGCTACTTTTTCTGTACTGTACACTATAATATAATGACTTCCATGCTGAAAAGGCCAACAAATGTTATGCTGGGATGGTGGTGTGCTGGTGTCCCCACCATGGTTCTTAAAGGGATAGTTCACCCAAAACTTAAAATTTTCTCATCATTTACACACCCTCATGCCATCCCAGATGTGTATGATTTCTTTCTTCTGCTGAACACAAATGAAGATTTTTAGAAGAATATTTCATCTCTGTAGGTTCTCACAATGCAAGTGAATGAGTATTAAAATGTTTAAGCTCCCAAAAACACATAAAGGCAGCATAAAAGTAATCCATAAGACTCCAGTGGTTAAATCTATATTTTCATAAGTGATATTATAGGTGTGGGTGAGAAACAGATAAATATTTAAAGGAATATTGTGGGTTCAATACAAGTTGAGCTCAGCTGACAGCATTTGTGGCATAATGTTGATTACCAAAATCAATTTTGACTCGTCCCTCCTTTTTGAGGTTACAGTGAGGCACTCTCAATGGACGTGAATGTGGGCAATTTTTGGAGGGTTTAAAGGCAGAAATGTGAAGCTTGTAATTTTATAAAAGCACTTACATAAAATCTTCTAAAACGCAGGTATTATTTGAGCTGTAAAGTTGTTTAAATTGTAATTTTGACAGTCATTTTAGGGTTTCTTGACGTTATAATCTCATGGCAACAAAGTTGTACAATTGGCTTTAACTTTACAAACAAAAGGTTAGTAAGCGATTTTATCACACTAAAATCATGTTAACACAGATATTGTTCATGTGTTTTTGGTATACTTTTAAAAAAGTGAGTATTTTAACGTTCAAAAATTGGCCACATTCACTTCTCACCGACACCTACATTTACATTTATGCATTTGACTCTTACAGTGCACTTATTACAGGGACAGTCCCCCCGGAGCAATCTGGAGTTAAGTGCCTTGCTCAAGTACACAATGGTGGTGGCTGTGTGGATCAAACTGACAACCTTCTGATTACCAGTTCTGTGCTTTAGCCCACTATGCCACCACCACCTAGATTTTGCTTTATTTAAAGAAAAGTACCATTATATTTTGTGGTAATCAATATTATGCCACAAATGCTGCCAATTGAGCTTAACTATTCCTTTAAGTCCTTTTTAATAATACATTTTCCTCCCTGCCCAGTAGGTGGCGATATGCACGAAGAATGCGAATCATTAAAAGAAGAATGTGAAAGTGGAGATTGATAGTCAAAAATTACTTGTTGATCTGTTTCTCAACCACACCTATAGTATTGCTTCTGAAGACATACTGTATATTTAACCACTGGAGTCGTATGGATTACTTTTATGCTGCCTTTATGTGCTTTTTGGAGCTTTAAAGTTTTGGTCACCATTTACTTGCATTGTATGGACTTACAGAGCTGAGATATTCTTCTTAAAATATTCATTTGTTTTCAGAAAAAGAAAGTCATATACATCTGTGATGGCATGAGGGTGAGTAAACGATGAGACAATTTTCATTTTTGGGAGAACCATATCTAGTAAGTTACAGTAAGTAACTAAACCAGCAAGACTTCCGTAGGGGCTGTTAAAAGTGAATGCATTCTTGTGCTAAATTAAAGTTGATGCAGTGCAATGAATTGAACAACACTGGAGTGTCAAGGTGCATTTTTAAAAGTGAATGTTCTTTTTACTTGACACAAGTACACACAGCTCTCCAGCGTGAGTCGCTGAAAAAACAGATGTACGTACAGACGTACGTCTAGTACGTTTACATAGAAAAACAACTGAAAAACAGCAGATGGATGCAAAAACATGTTTGGTGTGAATGGCCACCTTAGTCAACCTGTTTTGCAGAAAGACCATGTTGGTCGACCAGCTTTACTAACCAAGTTTTTCTGGTGAATACTAGTGTGGCAATGCTGTTCAAATTGCAATATCAGCACCTAACCAGCATAAATAAGCAGGGTTGATTTAAAGCAGACTGAATTCACACACTAAATTTGTTTATAAAAGAAAAAAGAAAACATACACAAGTGGAGAGAAAAAATAAATGACTTCAGAATGATTAGGTGCTAATGATGTTCATATTGTTTAGAGCTCCTCTGTGAATCAGCTACAGCTAATGGAGGAAAACACATAAGATACACTCAAATGCTTCAGAGACGCTGAAAGATTCTCAACCTGTGTGTATGTGTGTGCTCAGCGATGAGCTGAACAAGAGAGGGTGTGCATATGAGAGATTTGGTTTGTTTGTGTGAGTGTGTGTTTTGAGATTATCTGCAGGAGTGTGTGTGTATAGCTGAGATGAGTTGAAAGAAGATGTGTGTGTATTCATTTGTGTATGTGTGTGAGAGAGAAGAGAACAGTTGAATGAGGTTTGAGCTGGGCTGAGAGGGAGAGAATGTGTCTGAACTGCTGAAGTTGTCTCCTCCTCTGAACTGCCATTAAAAGAGAAGATAGAATGCCTTCAAAGCAGCTTTTGCAAAAAGAGAGTGAATTTTAGATGCTGATGTATTTCCCTAAAGGAGGGCAAGAAAGAGACAAACAGAGAAGATGAAGATGACATGGGAACATGCTGTGCTGTTTTTGTAAAGAAATCCCAGAGTACAAAAAAACAAACAATATTTAACCCCAAAATGAAAATTCTGTCATCATTTACTCACCCTCATGTCATTCTAAACCTGTTTGACTTTTCTTTTTTTGAGGAACACAAAAGGAGCAGTTTTGACAAAGGTCTGAGCTGCTCTTTTCCATGCAATAAAAGCATACAGTGACTAGGGCCTGTCAAGCTCCAAAAAATAAACAAAAAGCACCACAAATTTATCATTAAGGTACATAAAATCTCTCAAATCTCAGTTGCACATACACATATTAAAACTGGTTTAATGTCAATGACAGTAAACACTATTGGTTTTCACTTGTCTCATGACTGGACGTGACATGCCAAGCTTGAATATGTGGAAGTGTCAATGAAATTCTACTGCTACACCATAGAGAAAGATTTTCAGTGAATAAAAACTTACATTTATCGTATGACTTCAGAAGTCTTGGAATAGTGCAAGAGTTGTACAGACAACTTTTACTGCACTTTTGGGGTGCTTTTTTGTCCCTTTTGGATCACTTTCTGCATTTGTATGGAAAAGAGCAGTGTTAACATACCTTAAAACCTCTCTTTTTTTGCTCCACAGAAGGAAGAAAGATTATGCAGGATAGAAATGAAAAAGGGATGAAAGAATTGTCATAATTAGTGAACAAACCCTTTTGATTAGAAGTCACTGGTATGTATGACAGTCGAGGTTCATAGTTGCATGTGTGCCTCTGTGATACAGTTAAATATGTTACCTCGTTTTCTGATCTGTAAGCTGGCTTGTCGTCTCCCATTGCCATTTTCCGCATAACAGGAATAATTCCCCAGATCTCCTTCCTCCAGTGAATCTATGGTTAGAGTAATAGACACTTCTTGTTCACCCAAGTGCTCTCTGATGGTCCTGACAAAGAGAGCAAGAGAATGAGCTATTACAAGGAGATATTTTAGACTGAGGAGCTTGTAAAGACTAGATATTTTGGGAGTAAGGGCTTTGGGTTTGGTCGGCACTCAACAAATGGATCTCTCTCTAATTATAACAAAACATTCTCTCTGTTGTTTGTCCTGGCTGAATCATTTGAATTTTAATTTTAATTTTAAATCTGCTGACATTGCTGCTACATAACTGCATGTAAATGCAAATGCATTCGGTGCATGGTATGCAATATATTTGGTTGTGTTATTAGGATGTATTCAGCGCTGCTCTGATCCAGCTCTCTTTCAGACAGGGGAATTAATAATAGTGTGTCATCACAGCGACCAACCCTGCTAGATATAAATAGGCTCATATACAAGCTTGTGATATCAGTAATTGAAAATGTACTGTCAACATCTCAGTTTAAAGTGTACTTTACAGTGCACTACCTATCATACTGAATATGCAATTTCACAGTTAGAACTATTAAAAGCAGATTTAGAGAACTATTTTTTTCTTTACCTTCTTAAAAAGTACTGTGATGGTAACAGATGGTTATGCCATACTTTAAATTATACCATGGTGTATGATTACAAATGATCATACCATCCTGATTGATTGCGCCAATGTACTTAAAAGAATACATTGATTTTACTATGGTACATGCCCAAAAACATGGTATTACCATGTTACATGTTTACAAATACATGGTAAGTACATGTACTTTTTAAAATTGATTTGGGAAATCTGTTTGAAAACATGATTTTTGCAGTTATATTTTCATTTGATATCACTAGTTGCACAGAAAGTGTACACTTCAATTTCAATGTGCCATAAGTGACAGGACTGAGAGAACAAGTGAAAGTTGCAACTGCTACAAATGGCTCACAGTGCCATTAACTGAAGTTATCAAATGGCTTGTGGTGAACAGTAGTACATTCATCTATGAACTAAGGCAATAAAGAAGAACCTCTCTCACAACAAAAAATAACAGAATGGGACATGCACATGTGACTAATACTCTTTACATGCATGTACATACAGTATTTTCTGAGAGAGCTAATGCCAACCCTTTTTTTTAAAATCAGCATAGCTGGACACCAATATATGTTGTTTTTATGTTTTGTTTTTAAAATGCTGGTCTCTTGCATGGCATGGTGTCCTCACCAGATTGCTTATGCACTTCTGTGGTCGACCAGCTTCATCAGCTATGTTTTACTAGTTAACAGAATGGCTTTGATGACCCACCAGATAGACAAGCACTAACCGTCATGAACATGACAACCCATAAGCTGGTCCTTTCAGCAGGGTAGATTATTTGATGCGTACTGTAACTCGCATGCAACTCTAATGTCTGCATGTACTCACAACTTTTCAGTTCACATGGGTAGTAATTCATAATTCTTTTTAAAATGGGTTAATTATTTGTGTTTTTACTGCATGTTTACTGTTGTTTGCCTTGTGTTCCTTCTTACTTAATTTCGCTCTCTCGAATACGACTCTGGTCCATGTCCTCAATGAACTTCTCCCCCTTCATCCAGTAAACAAGTGGACTGATGTCACCACTGTACCCAAAGAAAGCTTTGCACGTCAGGTTCAGCATGCTTCCTGTTGAGAGGTTTGTGATAAAACATTAATTTCAAACTTCTTTAGGCCCATGCTGTGTTTATGAAGCCACTAATAGGCTATGTTCAGACAGACCGTATCCAACTCAAGATTTTAGAATGCATCAGATTTCAAGTAGGTTTTTTTCTTCATTCAGGACATGTCTTTCCAAACTAAGACCTACTCTCAGTTATTGTATTATAAAGTCTATTGGCATCACACTGATGCTTACATCATTAATATAACAATGTAACATTATTAATATAATGATGTCAACATAGCCAAAGTATATTTGATATTTGAGGATATTTGAATACATTGACTGAACAAACCGATGAGATTTCATTACTTCTAAAATGACAGTGTAAACAGTCAGAGATCTGAAAACCAAATCAGATTTGCGTGCACAGTGTGAACAAAGCCATAATGTCTCATTTCCCTGCACTGGCCACTAGGGGGTTTCCTTATGATATAGTCTACTATTGTTTTCTAATTGCATGTAAAATGCAGTTAAAATATCTTAGCATTGAATTTCTATAATATCTCTTTGAAACACTTTCATAACATTCTATTCTAGTCTATTCTATTATATTAATTGTTCATAAGGTTTACTAATGATTGATTCATGAGATTCAAGAATGAAGTACCTTGGGAAACACGCCTTAGTCTCGTTGCACTGAAATTAAAACCTAAACCCAAAACAATAAACCCTAAATACAGTCTGTTTACATTTAAAATGTACAAGCATGTTTGTTTAAGAAGACTCTTTAGTGGTTTAAAGTGCTTTCTTTAATTGCGGATAAGGTGGTATCTCTGCCTTAATGTTGAGATGTTTGTCAGCTGTTTGACGTTAATTAGCCGTGTCTTTAGACTGCTAACGAACAGGGCCCAGCACCAGGGAAGATCTTGCTCCGGGCCCCCAAACAAACCAGAAATAGCGTCTGTCTCTCACCAGGATGCTCAATACATGTTGAGCATCTGATCAAAGAGACACTGAGAACACGAGTCTGCAAAACAGCACCATGCACACATACTGTAAATGACATCGAGTCTCAGAATTAAACTGAAACTGGGTCTGTTCTTTTGTTGACGTATAATAATAAATAAAATTACATTTGTAGCAAGTTAAGATACCTTTCAAATGAGGAAAAGCACAAGCAATTTATCATACAGTATCCAGCAATATTAGCACTGCCGCGGTACCGTATTTCAAGATTACACTAGAGAAGTACAAAAGATAAAGTAGAAGTAAAACTGTGGAAGAGTCAAGAAAAAAAGAGGAAGAAGATTGTTTTATTAATAGGAAGTACCTTAATGTATAATTATGGATTAATTAGGTGCTCATGGAAGAAGCATGTCTTCATCTTTATTCGAGCAATCTCGAGATTGATTTTTAAAATCCCAAGATACATTTACTTTAAATTTACTTGAGTTTTGGTTGTGTTAACTATTATATCTGTTAAATAAATAGAAATTGAACTGCATTGGAGCCTGTTGTTAATTTTTAAAATTAACATTTTCGTAATGTACTAAGTCAGAAGGTTTCCTCAAAAATGTACAGCATTAGCTGAGATAATTTATTTTACATGTAATCAAAATGGACATAATAACTGATATGATGAATCAGAATTCAATCAAATCGTACCAAAATTGGAATCGAACTGAATCGAGTGCTTGTGAATCAGAATTGATTCAAATCAGGAAATCTGCATTGATACTCAGCCCTATATGTGCTAACTTTACCTATTTGGTCTAGGTAAACCAACTTTATTCTTTATGCTTTTAAAGATAGTGAATATTAAAGTTTGATAATCATTCAAGCATTATAATGTAATATGCGCAAGTGGATTGCAATTGGCCTTTTTTATTTATTTGCATGCTTTATTTCTAACATCTATTTATTTATCCATCTACAACCATCGTTAAAATGCAAATGTGGTGCCATGTTGTGTTGATTCTCGTGCACAGCCAACAGAAAACTTGGTGCAAGCTGAATGTCATGACCACGGCAATGTTTAAGGTGGCTGAGATGCAGCATTTCATTTACACAGAACCAACCAAAGCTGAAAACCAAAGCTTACCTAACAATGTAACATTATTCTTTTGCTGCCTTGCAAGGTATTTAGTATTTCCTTCTGTGTAAATCTAAAGGCAAATCTAGCTGTTGTCTTCTCTGTCGTCTTCAGCTCGTTATGCAGCCTAATCAGGGGATAACACACTACAGAATAATTTAGGAAGCAGCGAGCTGCAGCAGATATTTAATAAAGGTCTGCCATCAGAGGGAGCTCTGAACCCAATCCAGGGCCATTTTGCTGTTTTCACCTGTGAGTGAGTGTGCTTTTGAATGTGCGTGTTTGAATGAAAGGCATGCAAGTGTACTGAGCTGTTTGCTTGCTGTGTTTCGCTCCATTTACAGACACTGCAGAAACACTGACTGGGCATTTTTTGTGAAGACACACACACACACACACACACACTTTGGTGTGGCTATCCTTATAAGGACTCTGTATACACATCATTATTTTTATACTGTACAAACTATAGATTCTATCCCCTAACACTGATCTTGCCATCAGCCCCTCCCACTGCAACTGGACCATGGACTTTCTCACTAACAGACCACAGTCTGTTAGGATCAGCAACCACAACTCCTCCACCCTCACTTTAAACACTGGTGCACCACAGGGCTGTGTGCTGAGTCCAATCCTCTACTCCCTCTTCATCCACGACTGCATACCTGAGCATGGCTCCAACTCCATAATAAAGTTTGCAGATGACACCACGGTGGTAGGGAAGAAGTACAGCACCTGGCAGTGTGGTGTGCCAACAACAATCTCACACTCAACACTCAGAAGACCAAGGAGCTGATTGTGGACTACCGGCGGACTAGGGAGGGCCACACATACACTCCCATCTACATTGATGGGGACGAAGTGGAGCGTGTGACTAGCTTCAAATTCCTGGGTGTCCATATCTCTGAGGATCCTTCCTGGACCTACACCTCCACTCTGATCAAAAAGGCGCAACAGCACCTTTACTTCCTTAGGAAGCAAAGGAAAGCTCACCTGTCCCCCCACATCTTGCTGAACTTTTACCGCTGCACTATTGAAAGTATCCTAACAAACTGCTTCAAAGTGTGGTATGGCAGCTGCACTGTCTCAGACCAAAAGGCCGTCCAGCGGGTTGTGAAAACTGCCCAATACATCACTGGTGTTCAGCTACCCTCCATCAAAGACATTCACCACAAACGCTGCCTAAGGAGGGTGAGAAGCATTATCAAAGACACCTCTCACCCCAACCATGGTCTGTTTACTCCTCTCCCATCAAACGTTCTGCATTTTTCCATAAAAAAAAACCAAAAAACATCGTTTAGTATGTTTTTTAAGAGATCTGAATTATGGAGACACCAGAAATGTCCTTATAAATCACATTTATAGCATAATACCCTTGTAATTACCAGTTTGTAACCTAAAAAAATGTCCTTGTAAACCACCCAAACCCACCCACACACACACACACACACACACACATTAGCATGCACACACACACACTAGCAAGCACACACACACTAGCACACACACACTAGCACGCACACACTAGCATGCACACACACAACCATGCTTTGCAGGTTTAAAGACACCATACAGCCTTGAATGAATGAACAGAGACCTTAATACACCAACATTCTGGCCTTCAATCAATACAGAGAGAGAGAAAAATTCAGCGCTTCTTCTTAAAAAGCCTGACTATGAATGCACATATTTTTTATTCCTCTTTTTTCCCCCTCCTCCAATTCTTCCTCTGGTTTGTTCTGTAGCAGTGCAACCCAACGGGGACGTGTAAGACTTTAATTATCTATATAGAATAGGGCTTTGTGAACAGGTACTCCTCCGCAGATCTTTTCATCCTCCCTGTCCTCCCCTCATCCTTTCTTTGTGATGTCATAATAGAGACCCTGCCTCAGCACCATGCTCACTGAGCCCAAGATGTTACAATGTGAGTGTGCAGTGTTTGACACTGAACGAGTGTGCAAATAAAATTAGTTACAAAATACAATTAGTAAAGTAACAGCGACTGCACACAGGTGCATAGAAATACATACGTTTGTTTTAAACTACTATAGATAAATGCGCAAATAAAGGGAGATTCCAGTTTCAATACAAGCAGTGTCGGCGTCAGGATGAATTAATTAGGGGGGCATTTGAAATTTCTAGGGGGGCACACATTCACTTTACCATAACTGTAGCTTCTGTTACACGACTTAAATGACTGGTGCTGTTTAGGGATGTCGTCATTATACGGTTTCACCATTAACTGCGTGGTAAAAATACTATATATGTAATATATAAATTAATAATATAAAGGAGTTTTTCATTGTAAGCCTAAAAGTGAAGATATCTTGGGCTTGTGCCTGGCTGGTTACTGGCTGTTGTTCTGGTTACAGATGGAGGCTGTGTGTCGTGGACTGACCGTGCACTTTCAATTCACGTGAAACTGCGCCTTAAACACACAAACTCCAAAATATAAGAAAGGAATTTGATCAGAAAGGAATCTACCAGTCTCATAACCATAAATAGCGACTTAAATCATCTGTTTGGGAGCATTTGAATAACTGACTGAAGATGATCGAATGTAATACATACAGTTACAGAAGTCATACAAAGATACACATCCTACAAATGGGACAGGATTCCACAAGTCCTCCAACAACAAACTAGTGAGTTTATTATTTTTTGCTGTGGTGCTTTTAAAGGGATGAATTGAAAGATGCCATTTTTGTAATATTTAAGCATGCTGACAGCGCGGTGTATTTACTTGTAGTTACTTTCTGCGTGATAAACTGAGAAGTTGCATCTCTATTCATCCTCATTATTTAAAGCATTGCTTGTGTTCAAATTAAATGCATTGAACAGTACATTTATGTTCCTGTTATTATGCATAGTCCACATGTTTATTTGTGAGATGTTGTGGACAAATTAAAGAACAATATTTTTATGGAGTGTGTTCAGGGGCGGATCTAGAATTCTTTTTTATGGGGTGGCATACAGACTATGAGGGGTGGAAACACTAAAGCAAGCCCCCATGCATAGTTCTTATGGATTAAGGTACCAAGCTTCATTGCAACAAGTAATAGTTAATTAATTGGAGTCACTATCAAATTATAAATGTCCATGAATTTGTGATACAACTGCATTTCCACAGGAACCATAGTAACCATTTTGATTTGCCAACATTAAAAAAAACGATATTTTTACATAATAAAAAATAAGTAACAAAATTTCTCTCCAGAGCACCAAGAAATTGTCTATTAAACATATAAACAAATTCTAAATGTTCCTATGCTTCACATATAGAACCGGCAATCTGGACTAAACATCAAAACCTTTGTTAAGTGTACCCGTGGATGGAAAATGCATGCATATCCCATGTTATTTTGCTAATAAAATCCTGTAGGCCTATCACCTTTGTAACAGCTGGAATAATCAATTTGAAAGAGAAGATTAAGTTAGGTCTAAATAAAAATAAACTGTACAGAAAATTGTACTGCAAAAATCATGAATATTAATTATGTTATGCACAGTAAAAGATTATTTTAAATTACCTGTTTCAATCAACTGTCATACTTAATGACCCAAATAAATATTTCACATAATGTGGTAATTTAATTTCTACATTTGCAACTATCAGTCTTGGGATTTTGTTTATCAGTAGATGAATACATAGATCAGCACTTTGATTAAAAACATGACTGATTAATCTAGTGGTAACTTTTTGCCTTTAGTTTTTAGAGGTTTTGAATCCTAATTCGCCATAATATAACTTTTTATTTCAATAAAACAAGATCGCATCTGTACGTCAGTGGATGGGTGTTACGCTTTAAAAATAAAATGCAATAAAAGATGCGGGGAGACGAGAGTAGCAGAAACACAGACATATTTATTGACAGTTCTGTATATGAAAGAACAGAAAACTCAGAAATTCAGACAGTGACAACCACAAATTCTACGCTCCAGCAGCGGGAACCTGGAATGCGCCTGAGCGCCTATGAACGAGATGACACAGTTC